>NC_133158.1:152991600-153292400 GCF_040802235.1 Manis javanica
ATTCTTGACAAGTAATGATGCGATAGCATCTTACTACACTGATAGACTGTGAACTGCAGTAGGAGGTGGTGAGAACTTGATAATATGGGTGATGTTGAAAACACAATGTTGTTCATGTGAAACCTTCATAAGATTGTATATAAATACTTTAATATAATATAATAAAATATAATAAAAAAAGAAAAGAAATTATCATTCTCAGCATATAAGAAATCCTAACAAAATCAAAGCTGACATTCTTGACAGCTAGGATCTGAAGGGCACAGGCTGAAGTGCATCTTCAAAATTCAATGGGTGGCTCTGTCAAAAAGCATCTTCATCCAGTGTGAATTGATATATAAGACTCAGAAACCAGCACAGAACCCAACTCACAAGCACTCTTGCTGCCGTGTTCTGTACCTGCTGTTGATTCTTGGCACTTGTCAAAAGACCACCGAACTTCCACTGCACGGCCTCTTTGTTTTATCTGCTGTTCTACCTCAAAAATCCTTGCCCGAACCTGAAAGATAATCACTTCTTATTAACTTGTGTTCGGAGAGCCACAGTGGCTGTCTAAATGATGTCAGGTTTTTCCACATGCGCAGAGCACTCTACAGTGACCTAAAATCTTGACTGCATTGTAGGAAATTCAGCCTGTTGCCCAAGAAGTGTACTTCAAAATTTACAATGGCGACTCAATGCCAGTTTTCAGCAATGTTCCCAAAAATAAATAACTGCAAAAAAAATCTTTACAGGTGAAAAAATTTCAAGACATCATATGAAAACTTGAAAGTTCTAAAATACCACATTGAGTCACTCTCCTATGTATGAAAGCAACTAGCCACATTTTATTAACTTAAGAAAACTAGTTCTAAATATTAGTCACAACCTTGAAGTCACAATTCAAGGTTCTGAAGTTTTTGAACCAAATAACCCAGCACAAATATATAACAGTTACAAACTATCGTAGACTACTAGCTATGGGAATCGTGATCATATACTAAAACTACCACCACATTTATTGTCTGGGTGGTGGAACTCTGCAAGAATTGCCCAGCAAGAGGCTGAGAAGGGAGCAACGCGATGAGCTTCTGCAGCTCAGAGAGGCAAAATACTTCCCCCAGGTCACCCAGAGAGATGGGGGCAGAATGGCAGCCAGGCATCTGAGATGCTGAAACGCACTTGGACCACTGTGCCCTATGCTTCTTGAAGATGGAAACACCCATCAAACCAGAATTATCAGGAAGTCTACCTGCTGATTGAAAGCCGTGTTCCCACCGGGCATGGGGAGGCTGGAGGGGGCCACCTGCAGCAGATCCAGGGGCGAGCCTGGGTTTGAGCTTTTATTGTCATTTGTGGAATAATTCCACACCAAGGCACTTGGGCAACACAGAGTGACAGTCTAGAAATAAAGCAAGAAAATCCACATTATTTAGAGGAAAGAGAAAAGTATAACAGCTTAACAGTAAAAATGACTCCTTGTCATAACTACATTATAACTTCCTACCATTGAGTTTAAAATATGAACACCTTACCCCATTCTGAACTTTTCAAGTGGTAAGACAAAAACTAAGATAGAATTATTAATTTGAAAGGGAGGAAGTACAGCTATTGAGAAATTAAGGAATATAATTCATAAGCTGGTATTCAAGCACAGGAAACCAAGGAAATTTAATAAAAATGCAGTAGTCATCACTTCAAAATTGTCACTTAATATTTTTCACGCAATTTAAAAAAATGAGATGGAATTAGCATATGTAATTTCTAAGGTTATGCAATCTAGAAAGAATGTTTTGTTTTAGGCTCTGAAATAATGGTTCAGTATTAGCTTCCTAAACACTGGGCAGACAGGAACCCTGGACCAGGGAGGAGGCAAACTTTTCCTATAAAAATAAGCTTTTAAAGTCACCTATTCTTTTTTTGTTTTTTTTTTTCAGTAACTCACTGGAAATGTGAACCCTATTCTTAGGTCATAGGCTGGATCTGATTGTAGCTTGCCTACTTCCTTAGACCTTGTAGACATTTTTTAATTCAACCAGATCGCACAAAGCACTTTCTAAGATCATCTTATTAATATGTCACAACAACACCATGAGGAAGGTAGTGTTATTCCCCAATTATACCAAAGAGGGCTATGAGCCACAGAGGACATTAGCAACTAGCCCAAGCTGATTTTGACACACATGCTTGGAACCACTGTGCCAATCCTGCTGCCCCTCAATGTGGAATATTACAGCTCATATTGGAGTGAGCACACTCACTCTGTGCTGAACACTCCTGCGGAAGCTTTCAGTCACATAACCTCAACTCTGTCTCATAATAAATTAGCAACTATCCTCATCCCTCCCCACACACACAGGGAAAAGAGAGGTTCAAGGTTAAAGTTACTAAGTGGCAGAGCAGAAGCTCAAATCAGGTCTGTGATGATTCTGAAGAGTATGTCTTCACTATCATGCTATCATGCCACACAACTATGTGAGCTTAGAGGATGAATGCAATATTGTTTTAATAGAAGGCAAATGTAAATATTAAGAAACAAGATTCTGAGGTCCGAGAGACATCTCTGTGGAAACCAGACAGCAGATACAAAGAAGGTCAAGTCCCTGAACCCCACCAAAGCACCTGCCTCCACTGGCCCACGTCCCTACCTCCATCCCCGTCAGTGAGAATGTGGGCTTCTTGTCACCTGCCCATGATGGAGCCTTTCTGAGTTCTTAAGTCCAAAGCCACCAATACCCAGGCCACTGAGGTACCAAACATCCCTATTCTCAAGCTCTCCTCCTACTAGTTTACCCTTGGCTTAGAAATATGTTCAAGTCTGCCCATCAAAACAAATTTAAAAAAACATCTCCACTCACCTAGTAGCCTCTCTCTTTCTTCCCTTCACAGACATATTTCTCAGAGGAATAGGTGGCATCACTCTCCTCATTCTTATCACCCCCAACCCACCTTACCACGGCTTCTCCCCCACCATTCGGCTAATCATCAGTGACTACCATTCAGTCAAGACCAATTCCAGCCACCTTCTTATCAGACTTCCCCAATCCCAGCGCTGCCCTTTGGAAAGTTTCTACAGCACTGAGAGAAGCAGCTTAGCATGTTGGTTAAAAGTGTGGGCTCCTCATCCAGCCTGTCTGGGTGTGACTTCCTCCTTTGCCACTTGTTTGCTATGTGACCTATGCCACCATTTCATTACTGATGTTACAGGAATAATATTGGTTCCTATTTTATAGAATGGTTCTGAGCACTAAATGACTTAATATATGTTACAGCTTGGAACAGTGCCCTAGAGCATAATAAATGCTACTAAAATGACCAATTATGACAATATTATTCGCATCTGCTCTGCCTCTGTAACAACTCCTACCCTGTCCTCTCCTCTCCAGTCTGGCCAAACTCTCCAGTGGCCTCCGTGGGCTTCTTTCCTCCCCTCTCCCCACCGCCCATGCCCCTCAGGCCCACAGGTCATCTCTCACCACTAATTTTAGGAGATCTCACCCCTCTCGGGCTTTTGACCAGCTAAGTGGCCCAGTGATTCAAATCCACATTATCTGGCTGACTGTCGGCCCTCATCTTTAGAATCAGACATGTAACATATTGAACATATTCACCTGGAGAGTCTAAGAGACTAAAATCGTCCAAAATAGCCCAAAACTCACCTACACTTTTCCAAACTGATCTCTTTGCCTGTCTCTCCTCCCCCTACCTTGCCGCTCCCACAGAGATTCTGCTGTGGCCACAGCAGTCTAACTAAACCACACAACTAACGGGGTCACTTCCCTACACAAGACCCTCCAATGACATCCCACTCATAAGGCACACAGGGGGCCATCTACATCTTGACCCCCAACAGATTTTATACTTTATGTTCCATTTATACCAACCTGCACACAGGTGACTGTTAAACCCTCTGCTGGGAACACTCTTATCACATTTTCTTTTCTTTTTTAAACTCGTATTATAAGCACTAGTCAAGACCACTTCCCTCAGAAAGCCTCCCAGAATTCCAGGTTGAGCTGAAAGTTCCACTTCTCAACTCCCTCAGCTCCCCAGGCATCCCTGCACTAGCCCTTTTCATAGTATATGGCAACTGCCTGGTTATGAGGCTTTCTCCCTGACAAACTCTCCCAGAGAACAGACCATGTCGTCATCCAGCCCTGATCCAAAGCCCTCAGCAAAGAGCAGGACACATTAGGATCTCAAGAAATGTGACCTGAACAGTGACTCCTCTAAAGCAGTGCTGTGCCTCATTCCTGAGAGTATCAGCCCAGTGGCCTGCACGCTCAGGGACATTCAGGATCAGCCCAGCAGCCTGCACACTCCCAGATGTTCAGGATCAGCCCGGTGGCCTACATGCTCCCGGATGTTCAGGATCAGCCCGGCAGCCTGCATGCTCCCAGCTGTTCAGGATCAGCCTGGTGGCCTGCACACTCCTGGATGTTCAGGATCAGCCCGGCGGCCTGCATGCTCCCAGATGTTCAGGATTAGCCTGGTGGCCTACACACTCCCGGATGTTCAGGACTCCCAGATGTTCAGGATCAGCCTGGCGGCCTACACACTCCCGGATGTTCAGGACTCCCAGATGTTCAGGATCAGCCCGGTGGCCTACATGCTCCCGGATGTTCAGGATCAGCCCGGCAGCCTGCATGCTCCCAGATGTTCAGGATCAGCCCGGTGGCCTGCATGCTCCCAGATGTTCAGGATCAGCCCGGTGGCCTGCACACTCCCAGATGTTCAGGATCAGCCTGGTGGCCTGCACGCTCCCAGATGTTCAGGATCAGCCCGGCGGCCTGCACACTCCCAGCTGTTCAGGATCAGCCTGGTGGCCTGCACACTCCTGGATGTTCAGGATCAGCCCGGCGGCCTGCATGCTCCCAGATGTTCAGGATCAGCCTGGTGGCCTACACACTCCCGGATGTTCAGGACTCCCAGATGTTCAGGATCAGCCTGGCGGCCTACACACTCCCGGATGTTCAGGATCAGCCCGGTGGCCTGCACACTCCAGGATGTTCAGGTTCCACCCAGTGGTCCACACACTCCCAGATGTTCAGGATCAGCCTGGTGGCCTGCACGCTCCCAGATGTTCAGGATCAGCCTGGCGGCCTGCACACTCCCAGCTGTTCAGGATCAGCCTGGTGGCCTGCACACTCCTGGATGTTCAGGATCAGCCCGGCGGCCTGCATGCTCCCAGATGTTCAGGATCAGCCTGGTGGCCTACATACTCCCGGATGTTCAGGACTCCCAGATGTTCAGGATCAGCCTGGCGGCCTACACACTCCCGGATGTTCAGGATCAGCCCGGTGGCCTGCACACTCCAGGATGTTCAGGTTCCACCCAGTGGTCCACACACTCCCAGATGTTCAGGATCAGCCCAGTGGCCTGCACATTCCTGGATGTTCAAGCACTGCACATGCCATGATGTTTGGCAGATGAACAGAACTGATCAATTCTTGGGATTTTAAAGAAATAGAAGGCAACCAACTCAAGGTGTTCACTGAGGAAACTACAAAATGCTGCATGAAGAAGCAGTCTTCCCAGAAGTACAGTAATACAGCTGCCTTACTCTGTGGGTTCCCTGAAGGACTTCAAATCATTTTACTACTTAATGGCCCTAATAAAGGACAACTACAATAACTTTCTTCTAGACAGAAGCAACAAATCTTCTCTCTGATCCAGCATAGAGAATTAAAAACATGGTATTTCAATCTATAAATTACTTACTTAGGTGAATAAAAAACTAGCTGTGACATGAAAGTTGAAGATGCAATTCTCAACTCAACTGTTTCCTACACTGAATTTTAACACAAAACAGCAAATGCCAAGGACTTACCTGCAACATACAACTAAGTCCATAAACCAGGGGGCCATGTTGTGCACAGGAAAGGAAGTCTGAGAAGGCCAGCTGCCCGGGGCTCATGCCGGGGCCGGGGGCGCCAGGGCTGGGGGCCCCGATGCTCGAGTTGTTTGGTCCTATGATCATGTGTGGCGAGTGAGCAGCAAAGAGGCTGGGGCTGTCACTCAGCAGCAAGGCAAGACGCCGGGCACAAAAGTAGGCAAGACGACGAGACAGGTAAGCTGACTGAACGAACTCATCTGAATACTGAGAAGCACAAGGACACCAGACTTCAGTCATGTTTTATGCTACTTAGTGAAGTAACTATTTTAAAACATACTTTCATTAAAGAAAAAAACCTTTAATGGTACTATATAGACCAGTGCTATTTTATACAAATAGAATACAAGCCATAGATATAATTGGAAATTTTTCTAGTATCCATTAAAAAAAAAACAGGCAAAATGAGAAGAATGATGTATTTAGAACAACGTATTCAAAATGTTACCATTTCAATGTGTAAGCAACACAGAAAGTATTAGTAGAATATTATTCACTCTTTTTTTCCATACTAAGTTTGAAAGCTGGTATGCATTTTATACTAATAGCACATCTCACACTGTGCTTGTCCCATTTCAGGGGCTCCAGAGCCATCTGCCTAGTGGCTACTCTGATGGACAGTGCAGATACAGGCCACCTCATGGCCAATACACAGGACATTAGCACGGTGTGGTCTTTCAGGGGGACGAGGGAGAGAAGGATTCTTCACTAGATACTCTTTTAGACTATTTGAATTATCAAATGCATGTATTATCTTTCCAATAAATTTTTTAAAATAAATTTCATCCTGATAGCTGAAATTTAACATATCTTAGACTAATTATTAAAATAGGAAGCTCCCACCCCCTAGCTCAAAGAATGTCAAAAGAATAGAAAATACTTAAAAAGGACCATGTGGATAAAAAACCATGAACACGGCCAGTACGGATGATTGCTAAAACTTACAAGAAGCCTTTGATCACCCTGCATGGTTTGGCATCAATATATTTTTTCCCATTTCAAAAAGAAATGTTTTCCTCTTTCACTCTACTTACTTATCATTCTTATCAGACTCACTGCACACAAAAATAATTGTCTCATGGTTACATATACTGTACCTGCAGCATCAATGGTAACAAGAGTTTAAGAAGATCATCATCCATTGGTCTGATCTTTTCTAAAACATCCAAGATCCATGTCAAATATTCATGTTTTTCTAGCATTCCTTCCTTAAATGAATAAAGAAAAATTACACCAATAATGTTAAAGCAAAACCAACTAAAACTCAAAAAAGAACACTGTTATGTTCATACGTAACTTTATTATTGTTCCTGTGGTTGTAGTAAAACATAGTCTCCTTGATCATAGTCCAAATTCTAAACAAAGAACTGGTGTTATTTTATATGCTTGGTTTGAGGATTTGTGAGGGGAGGGGATTTTTGTTAATCTGCCTCATTCTAAACTGAAAAAATTAATTCCTACAAGAAAGGAAATTTAGAAGTGTTCAGACTCCCAGGGTGTATCAAGAGCCTGGCTAGATTTCAGGGGAGTGTGAACTTATACTGACAGGAGGACACTTGACCAGTGATGATAATTATAAAGAACAAAAGCACACATCACACCAGCATCTCAACAAGAGGCTGAAAATCCCATCAGATCCAATGCCTTCTCAATAGCCCCATCTCTATCCTAAAATGAATTTTAGACACTATAACCTACCTATAAAACGTAACCTTAAAAATCAATATAATGCCTAATTAACTAAAACTTAAAGAAATGAAAGGAATCTTTAATAAAATAATATATAAACATTAAAGGATAACTACACTAAAAACAATAACACACCCACAAACTTCCAAATGCCCCAGAGGGGTGGCATACAGCCCCTCTTGACATGACACTATTAACACTTTCATCTATTACCTTCGCATGTACATACATATAAATACATTCTTTATGGCATTCTATGCACACATATATTTAATGTTATATTATAGTTTTGTACTTTGATTCACATAATGAAAGAATCTTCAAGATAGAAACAAAAAGCTATGTTTCCTGGGAAAGGCACGTACACTTTTATGGTTATGCTGGTAATAATCTTCTTAGTTATTTGAGCTCCTACTTTTGTTACTAGAAACTATTACATTATCTGTGTGTCACTAGCAGTCCACTACCATGGTTATCAGTGACTTGTGTGAAAATACACTGATAAATTATAATTTCAGTATTTAAAAGATTACAGTGAGAGTACACTGACATATCAAAGTATCTACTTGTTGCTAGTTTGATTTTTAAAATGCTTAGAGTCAAAAAGAGTTAAAAGGTTAGTTAAAGAAAAAAGGTACTTTAAAATTTTAAGACCAAAACCATCATAAGACTGTTTATAAATGATACCTGAAAGATAAAAAAAATTTTAAGACCAGTGTGGGTAAAATTGCTGTATATCCAGAATCTCTCCCCTAGACTTAGTGCGTCTCCATATCAATAGGTGTTTGCAAGGGGTGGAGAGTAGTCCATCTCCATATCAGTAGGTATTACAAGGGCGAGCCTAGGGTTTATCTGTTTATTTGGACCAGAGAGGTTAGGTGAGGCCCCTTCCTCTGCAGCCAGGTTGCGAGGGACATGGAGTGCAGAAGTGGATGACTGCTTGTAAGAAATGAATGGGTTTCTCCCACTTTATTTCTCTCTTTGACTGATTTCAGTTTCAAAGATATTTAGGCCTGGGATTTTCCCCACAGATTTATATCTGAGGTAGTCAGCAGGATCTCTGCTCCTGAAATCTGTCTACATGGGTACAACCCTTGGGTGGGCTGCCCCTAGAGATGGTGGGGAGATGCCCGGAACCCACCCTGTGGATAGTGGGGAGGACCCAGTGGCTGCAGCGGTAGAGGGTGCAGCTTCACCCTGGAGTCCTCATCTGTGGGGCTTCCAATTGTGGAGCCCCTAGTGGGGAACTGGCCTTGGATAAAGCACTTCCTAGAGGGGTGTGGCCTTCCTCAGAATTGGGGAAGGGTGGAGACACTGGAAGCTGCAGAATTAGCCCTCTGTGAGATAGAAGACTGCTTAGAGGCCCTGAGTGACTGTGTAGCAGCTGGGATTGTGGGATGTCTTTGCTCAAGATAGTGGAAACTGTTATTGAGGAGAGAGAGAGAGAGACTTCCGCAGGAGAGACACACTTCAGCATCGCTTGGAGGAGCTGGGTGATGACCTGTGGATGCCTTTAAGAAAGAGAGTTATTGAAGAAACAAGTTGCTCTCTAGGAAGTTTCCTTAGCAGCAGCGAGGGAGAAGACAGCATAAGAAGACCATGAGGGAGGGGGAGGAAAGAGCAGTGCCTTCAGCCCCAGATACAGTAGAGGACATGTTGGGAGAGGATGAGGGGTTGGGGCTGAAGACCAAACTGTTGTTGAGGCTACCGCCTGAGGCACCAGTCTATCCTACATTAAAGGCCTGCCTCGTTGTAATTTAGAAAGTAAAAATGGAACAACTGTGGGCATCTCAAAGGGAGGAGTCACCCCCTTCCCAGACTGTGGAGCACTCCATGCTCCACCCCTACACCCAAGATGAGCTGGTGGACATGAGTGTCCAGTATAGGCAGAGGCCATGGGAACCTCTGCCTACATGGCTTTTGCTTCTCTGGAATATAGGGGTGAAAACATTGTTATGTCAGGTTCTGAAATGGGTAGACTGGCTTCTCTGATGGCACACCCTTCCCTCCAGAAGCAGCTGCAAAGTGCCCATCACACCTCAGAGAATCAGGTGCTTCTCGATTGGCTGACAGTAGTCATCAGGGCAGTTTGGCCTAATCTGGGTGACTTACCATACTTACCCACTAACTGGAAAATGTATGCAGAGTTCCAGCAGGTGTTACAGTAGCTGGGCATGAAAAATATCATTTATAGTAAGGACCCCCAGGGCCCTGATGAGGAGATGTTCACCATAGGAATGAGAAATCTTGTGCTCCATACAGCAACCCCATCTCTCTTTGGGTTCCTAGTGACTATTCTTGCCCCTCACATAGGGCAACCCATAAGTGAGGCTATTCGTACTTTAGCAGATCTGGGGGAGGTTGAAACAATAAGAGCACGGAAGGAAGTACAGGCTGCGATTGAAAGAGAGGTACAAAGGGCCCGTGAAGGTCTCAAGGACCCAGATGTGGGTTGATTTGATAAAGGCTGGGGTAGTGAAAGAAAAACTTGATGGGCAGCCCAATAGGATCTTGTTAGACTGTGGCACCAATTAAAACCAGAGCAGCTGTTTCAGCTGCTGAGATCCACGATACAGAAGTCGGAGGCAAAGCCCATGTCTAGACTGTGTCCTTGCAAGACTTCCTGGGGGACAGTATTCAGGCTCTGCCTGGACCCTCACCCCTACAGGAGGATGACTGGGCACGGCGGTTTGACTGAGATGGGGGTCAAGGTCCCCACCTTGGGGGATGTGGTGGGGACCGGAGGCCACATGTAGAATTAGTAATTCATTGGGCCCCCATGAATATACACTGTGTCCAGGCACTGGTGGACACAGGAGCTCAATGTTCTCTGATTTATGGCAACCCTGAGAGTTTTCCTGGGACCCCTGCCATGATAGATGGCTATGGAGATAAGGCAATTAGGGTGAAGAAAGCCCAAATCCCACTGGGGATAGGGCAATTACCCCCCAAAGAAGTATACTGTGTACATTTTTCTCATCCCTGAATATACTTTGGGGCTAGATATCCTGCAGGGCCTGTGGTTACAGACCACTGCAGTTGAGTTCAGACTGAGGGTATGTGTGGTAAAGGCAGTTCTGAGGGGACATGCTAAGCACCCATCTGTAGCTCTGCCTGTACCTTGGCGAGTGACAAATACTAAGCAGTATAAATTGCCTGGGGACACAAGGAAATTGGAGAAACTCTACAGGAGTTGGAGAAGGTGGGCATCATAAAGCCCACTCATAGTCCTTTTAATTGCCCAGGGTGGCCAGTGAGAAAGCCAGACAGCTCCTGGTGTATGACTGTGGATTACAGGAATTGAATAAAGTCACACCCCCTTTGCATGCTACTGTCCCCTTTATAACAGCCCTTATGGACACTCTCAGTCATGAACTAGGGACATATTATACTGTGGACCTTGCGAATGCTTTCTTCTCTATTGACATAGTACAGGAAAGTCAGGAACAGTTTGCCTTCATGCAGGAAGGCCGGCAGTGGACATTCACTGTCCTTCCATAGGAATACCTCCACAGTCCAACCATTTTTTATGGACTTGTAGCCCAGGATTTGGCCACCTGAAAGAAACTGCAAACAGTGCAGCTGTATCACTACATTGATGACATCATGCTCATGGCTGATTCTCTTGCAGATTTAGAAGGGGCAGTTCTTAGACTGCTGCAACATCTACAGGAGAAAGGATGGGCTGTGAACAGCACCAAGGTTCAGGGACTGGGTTTGTCTGGTCGGGTAAAACTAAAGTTATCACAGAAGCAGTCATAGACAAGGTCCAGGCTTTCCCCATCTGTACCACTGTGGCAGTCTTACAAGAGTTTTTGCATCTTTTGGCTACTGGAGAGTGTTTATCCCGTACTTGGCACAAATTCTGAAGCCCTTATACTGGTTGGTATGAAAGGGCATGAGGTGGGACTGGGATGAAACATGTGCAGCTGCTTTTACTGCTGCTACGCAAGCAGTCGAGGCCATACAGGCCTTGAGTGTAATGGACTCATTAAGGTGCTGTGATCTAGATGTTTATGTAACCAAAGATGGTTATGGATGGGGCCTGTGGCAGCGGTTTGAACAGACTCGCCAACCTATTGGATTCTGGTCACAACTATGGAAAGCAGCAGAGGTCTGGTACACCTTGATAGAGAAGCAACTGGCTGCTGTGTACCATGCCTTGCTGGCTATGGAGCCCATCACTGGAATAGCTCCAACCAAGGTAGTAACCACCTATCACATCACGGGGTGCATGAGAGACTGGACCCAAATGCCACACAGATGCCTACACTGACCAAATGGTGCATATATTTACAATAGCATAGCACCCTACTAGCCCCTTAAGTGGGGGACTCCAACGCTTATCGGGGCCAGTGACATATACCAGTGGAAAGCAGGAAGAACTTGCTTTCAAGCCATTGGTAGACAAGAGTCCTTATCAGGATAGAAAAGCCCCCATACCTGAAGATGCTTGGTATACAGATGGCTCCAGTCTTAGGCAGCCCCCAAAGTGGAGGGCTGTGGCTTTCCATCCTGAGATTGATAAAATATGGATAGAGAGTGGAGAGGGGAAGAGCAGCCAATAGGCTGAGTTACGTGCAGTAAGGCTCACTATCACCCAGGAGCCCTCCCCTATAGTTGTCTGCACTGACAACTGGGCCGTCTTTTGGGGCTTGATCCTGTGGCTACCGACATGGTACCATGCCAGCTGGATGGTTGGTCACCCGCCCCTTTGAGGACAAGAGTTATGACAAGACCTATGGGCCTCTGGTCAGACTAAGGCAGTTACTGTATATCATGTGATGGGCCATTTGCCTTTGGCATCCCCAGGGAATGATGAAGCAGACACATTGGCCCAGGTGCATTGGCTAGAAGGAAAGCCTACTTCGGATATAACCCATGGTTACATCAGTGTTGGTTGCACATGGGGCAAAAGACAATGTGGGCTGTGGCCTGTTGGGGGAGCTTGCCACTGACCTTTGAAGAAGTCAGCAGAACCCGGAAGGAGTGCCCTGTGCACTCTAAGAGGGACTTATAACAAGTCCCACAGCAACATGGGACAATAGTAAAAGGGCCAATACCCCTTGTCAGGTGGCAGATAGACTATATTGGGCCTCTGCCCATTTCAGAAGGATATCTGTATGCCACAACTTGTGTGGTCACAGCTACTAGCCAGTTTGTTGCTTTTCCTGCACTTCATGCAGATCAGCAAACCACCAAAAGGGGTCTCAAGTGTCTTTTTGCAGCCTATGGCTGGCCATAGGTGATTAAGGCACCCACTTTACTGGACATGTGTTAAAAGAATGGGTGGAGCAATTAGGAATAAAGTGGAAGTTTCGTGTACCATATAACCCTACCGGGACAGGCATTATGAAGAGCTACAATGGTTTGTTGAAATCTGACCAATAGTCTATGGGGCTGGTCAGTTCGCCTATGGACAGTACTACAGAGTTTGAATGAGAAGCCCTAAAAGGATCCTTGAGCCCTGTGGACATGCTAATGCACATTGCTGCCTCTATACAACTGTATGTGCAAACCAAAGAGGAGTTACTGAAGCCAGGACATGGCGATCAGAGCAACATCCTGCTGCCAGCCCCAACTGCATTAAACCCTGGAGACTCTGTTGTATGGGGTCCTGGACATTCTAACACATGGACCAGTGATGGCTGGCCCTTCTCGCCCCTTGGGGAAAAGGCCTGGAAGCTGGCCTAGTGTGTATTCCTGGAGTGGCCCCCAAAGATCACGGTAGTGTACCCAAAACATCCAGGAGGTAAGAGCATCTTCCAAAGAAGTTTTGTTTTATCTTTATGGCCAGTGCATGTACCTCCCATAGCCCTATATTTTGACCCATCTTTAACTCCCACAGGGAGGGGGGTGAATGTCTGGTATACTAGACCAGGATGAGATCTCATTCTTGCCACTGTCCTAACACAGGATCACTCTCTTGCATGAGTCCTACCTGATAGACAAGATTTGCCTATGCTGGTGTCATTAAAACATTATCTTATCACCCTTAAGGTTATTTTCTTCTCCAGTCCCTGTGGCCTGGACTGCCCCCTGGCTGCAGCTGCCATGTGATAATTGCTGTGACCTCCCCACCTGTTCAGCTACTGCCTGCCTGTGGAATGGGCGAGCTATGGACTTAATCTGCATAGGACTTTGAACCTAGCTGAGTCTTCTGCTTAAGGATTATCATAATTTTATTGCTGTTGCTAGTCTGTTATTAGTCTGGTTACAATGCTCCAGTTTTCTGACCCAGGGGCCACTGCAGAAAATGGGGAATGAGTAGATTGTAAGGCAAGATTTCTGGAGGGGTGGCCTGTGGGTAAAATTGCAGTATATCCAGAATCTCTAGGATGGCCTTAGTGCATCGTCATATGAATAGGCGTTTCCAAGTTTCCAAAGGGTGGAGAGAAGTAGTCCACCTCCATATCAATAGGTAATTACAAGGGTGAGCCTATGGCTTATCTGGGCTTATCTGGACCAGAGAGTTTGGGTGGGGTCCCTTCTTCTGCATCTGGGTAGAGAGAAACAAATGAGAGCAGAAGTGGGCAACTGCTTGTAAATAATGAGTGGGTTTCTCCCATTATATTTCTCCCATTGACTGATTTCAGTTTCAAAGGTATTTTGCCCCAGGATTTTTTCCCCGGATTTACAACCAGTAAAGTGAACCTTAAGTTAATAAAGAAGAGCTAAAATGGAATTTTGCATTAAGGTATGAGAGATGGTGAATGCAAGGTCAAAAAAAAAACTTCATAAACAAGACTTCTAATGACTAATGTCCATCCTTAAGATGCTTTTGTCTATGTACTCATACCCTTATTTCTACACATGCAATTCTACAGACATGTATACTAGGGTCAATTTCCCATTTCAGAATATGATGAATTAAAATATTATGAACTTTAAAATTTTAACAATGTCCCAATAAAATCCATCAATTTAGGACCTAACTGCTCCTATAAAAAAGGTACTGATTCCAATGTTCCTAATACATAATCAATCCTTCCAAAAATATTAAACTGAGGACATGTTTTCAAAGATGCAGACTAAATCCTCAGCTCAGCAAAGTTGTAAAAGCTCAGAGCAGACACTGAAGAAGTCCTGCATGGAACTAGATTTGTAAGAGTTGTTTTTACCGATGACATTGCTAGTTCCCAAAAGAACCAGGCTTTTTCTACTGAGCTCTTAGAAAAAGTCGCTTACTACCTGAAGTTATAGTAAAGTTCTAAGGGGCAATTCAGAAACGACTGCATCTTTTCTACCTGCCTCCTATTTGACGGAGATGAAGGTGAAGTCTACATCATTAATACGTAGGCTGAATACACTTTTTCCTCACAAGGAATACCGACTGCGGCAAACAACAGCACAGGCGCCCTCTTCTGGTCAACATGATTTACATCAACCTGTCCCGATGAAATCTATCATTTCTCAAAGCTCTTAACCCCTCCTCCCAACTGCATTGTAAACTGCAGCTGAACCAAATTAAGATGGTCTTTTTTGGGAGTAGTAGGCTCCCAAGGAGATGAGCAATGTCGAATAGTTTTTTCTTTGAAGGTATTGGCTCATATAAAGATATAGTTTAACCCCAAAAAAAAATAAAACACAAGGAATTTTCTCTCCTTAAAAGCATGCTACACAGCCTTGGGTTTCTTGGGAAGGTTACCTGGAACATGTGAAATGCCAGCTTTTCATTGTACTCCCACTGCTTCATGGCCTGCTCCACATCCGGTGGCAGCGGGACAGGGCCATCACCCGTGCTGGAAGCCACGTGGTAGAAGTCGGAAATCTTGGCCAACTGCTCTCGGAGATATCTGGTAGATATTTGTGTCCACTCTGCATTTAAAAAATATACATATATATATACTAATTTCTAGACACAGTGGATATAAGAATTAACTTTTTTCCTTTCCGAGTATCTTCAGGATATACTTGTAAAATAAATATCTATTACATGAAAGGCTTTGGCATGTGCAAGTGTTATTCAAAAACAGCCCACAGCCCTGAAGTCTGTAATGTGGCTGCCCTCCACAGCCAGCGGGAACACTAGCCAGCTCTCCCCTGGCCTCCATGACCCCCAGCCTAGGAGAGGAGATGCCCGCCAGCACTAGAATCAGGTGCAGCTGGTGGTCCTCCATGGTGAACAAGTTAGCATAGCAAGAATATCAAAGGCACGGCGGGAAATAGAACAATGGAGATGAGCACTTCAACAAATCTCCATTCTACTCCAAAAGAATTCAGAATCCCCCAAATGCAGCTCTTCTGGAGTGTGTTTTTCAGTTCCAGAAAGAGGGGTGAGCAACCAGAGGTTGAGGCAGCAAAGGAAGGAGAGAAAGTAGCTTCGGAAAAAAATCACTAAAATTATTCAAAAATGTCTGCCAGAGGGGCACAAATTAATTCAGTGTGTTGCCTCTGGCAACCATGAGAGATGTGGTGCCAACTTTAGCCCATTCTGTGGATAAAAATGTAATAATTGCACACTCACAAGCGAATTTCCCCAAGGGTTTGCAGAACAGCATTTCAGAAGAAACCATCCTACTATTTACCACAGAACGCTGTTTTCCCATTCTGGCAATAGGCTCTCCCACTTTCTCATTTTAAAGGAACCTATTTTGACAAAATAGAAGTAGAAACTGAACATCTGCTAGGGATGGAGTGTTTTGCTTTTATTTTTTAAGTACTGTTGAAAGTACTTGACAGCAGTACCCAGAGATAACTACGGTTAAGTTTTGGTCTAAATCACTTTTCTAATTGTCTTATTTAAAATTAAAATTCAGATGCACATGTTAGAACTCCAATAATAAGCCAAATGAAAATTACAGATAGGTCAACTTTCTGTTGCCAGTGTAACAATTTCTCAGAAAGCACCATCAAGAACAGGTATCATTAAAATTAATCCATTGACATCAAAAACAAAATAATAAATTATCAATGTCATCATCTTCTGGTGTTCCTATTATGGACTAATAGTCTCATGACACTCATGTGTTGGACAAAAACAAAATGCCAACAATAAGATAAGCTGAGTTTAGCTTAGCTATAATAAGCAAAAACAAAAATAACAAGGATTCAAATCCTAGCTTTTGTGTGCCAACCCTTGCTATTAACTCACTCTCGGTATGGTACTATTCTCAATATCCCCACAGAATATTTTAGCCTGAAGAGCTAAAAATAACACACACATTCACACACCCCTAACTTTGTCTAGAGTATATTTTCTTTTTAAGATTGTTTTTTGAAACACATTCACTATAGAAAATTTGGAATGCATATATGAAAAGATAAAACATCTGTAATCCTGGCATGATTAGCACACATAATGTAGGGGTGGGGACACAGGAAAGGCAGTATACAGAGAAGACAAGTAATGATTCTATAGCATCTTACTATGCTGATGGACAGTGACTGTAATGGGGTATGTAAGGGGGACTAGATAATGGGGGGAGTCTAAGAATAACCATAATGTTGTTCAAGTAATTGTATATTAATGATATCAAAATTAAAAAAAAAACCTGTAATCCCATCACTCACAATCATTAAATATTTTAATGTATATCTTCTCAGTCTTCTTCCTTTATATGTGCTTGAATATATACATAAACATAGCTTATATTTTTTTAATTTGCTGAATATGACATTTTACAACCTGAACTCCAAATTCAAATGGAATTCAAATGTGGCCTTGCCTTACTAGTACTGTGTTTTAACTGTATTTAAGTGACATTAAGTTATCATAATATCACTGACATAATCAGATTCAGAGGTCTAGGACATAAAACAGTCTGGAGTGGATCAGTATAAAAATTAAGGATGCTCACAAAATTTCCATTGAAAACTGAAAACAGAAAATAACAAACTAGTACTGTATTATTACTAGGCAACAAAATCCTAAAGTTATTAGGATTCACTGAGCCCTCTCCTACTTAGTTAGCACTGGTAATTAAAAGGAAGCAAAGGGGTCAACAGTGGAAAACAGGCAGTGGTTCTCAGCCTGAAGTGCAAATACAATCACAAGGGGAGCTTTGGCCAAAAGCCAGGGCCTGCAGCCCCACCCAGTCTCTGATTTAACTGGTCTGGAGTGAGCCCAGTTCCAGGTGATAAAAAGAAAATATATGATACAAATCACAGGGAAGACTGTGGGTGGGGAGGGGGGTTCAAAGGTAAAAAATATGTAGAAGCTGATCAAGGAGGCCACTCTAAAGTAGAGCAGCTCTAAATTCAAGCAACACAGAAGACATGGCTACATCTATAGTTTGCTGATGTCTTAAATAGAACTTAAGGTCCATGAAGTCAGAGTATTAGGAAGTTTATGAACATGAATGCTACCAAGAGTGATGTCAGGGAACAGAATTACAAAGAACAACTGGTCCTTTTGACCATGCTCTCCCTAGCATCCAAGAATCTTACAGCCATTATTCCTTATTCGTTAATGCCTACGCCCCAGAAAGAAGGGTTTCAGAGGTAATGCAGTTCACCCTACATTTTACAGATTCAGGCACTGCAGGCTTTCTCAAGGCCACACAGCTTAACCACAAGTACACAAACAGGTATGAGATGCCCCACTCTAGTACAAGAAGGCAGGGAACAGATGAACACATAATGGGTGAAAACAGAGAATGCCAAGCTGCTTTAAAGATGATCCTCTGGGTCTGGACTACCTGTAGTATTAATCAGAGAACCAGGAGCTCAGCCGAGGAGCAGCAGCAACCCTGGGGACACACACAGAGCCAGGCTCGGGGAGTAGGTATCCTGGCAGAACGCCATCAGCAGAGGAGCTATACAGGACCACATCTACAGCACTATGGAATGAACTTTGTAGCAGGATGGCCCTGGGTCCACATCCCAGCTCTGCCACTCAGCCATGTGGCCCAGAACAAGGTACACAGCCTTGGCTGCATCTCAGTTTTCTCATCTCTACAGTAGGGATCAACAATATATTTACATGTCAGGAGTTCCTGTAAGGATGAGTTGCTTAGCACAGTGCATGCAACACAGAAATTTATCAACAAGTGGTAGCTATCATCATCATTATTGGGATGAAAGGTTTTCATAAAGGAAACTAAAGGTTAGACCTTGGCTGTCAGCACCTGCTGTCACTGATGTTCGATCTTGCGCTGCCTCGGCAGAGATGGCCATGCCTAACATAACACTCCAGGTAAGTACTTACAGAATCAACGTCAGTTTCACAGTTCTAAAATCTTCAATGAATCTGCAATCTTTAATAAATTAAGGCCAACTCCTCAGCTGGGAATTGAAATAACTTCAAATACTATCTACTATTACATATTCTACTAGCTTAAGCTGCTTTCTCTCTGACTCACATGCCTATGATATCTGTAGCTATACCACCTTCTCTACTCACCTGTATTCACACATGGGAATTTTCTGGGCCCAATTCAAATGTCACATCTAATATATATCCTCTGATCTCTCTTCTCTGATACTTTAGGATTTCCTCCACCTCTTTCATCCCCATAAAACTATGTTTTAGTCAACATCCAAATATTGACTTGAATCAATACACCACAAGGTCCTCCCAAAGTAACTACTAAATCAGGTTCTTCCCCAGTTATCCTGCCTCTCAAATCTTTAAACAGCTTTGGTTTGTAGTTTAAACTCATCAACTGCATACTTACAAGGCTTCAAACACTACTATAAGGAGTATGCGAAAAATCCCCCCTCACAAGCTGTGTTTATCATAACCTTATGCAACTAGAAGCACCTATTAATCAATGTGGTACAAAATGCCCATGCAGATACTAAATTTTCAATTATTTTTAATAAATTTCCAGTAAACACATACACTGTGGGTGTGTATATGGGGGATGGGGGTGGGGGGTGGGGACTGTATTCTCTAATTTTGCGAAGGCTCATTTTCCCAGCTAAATTCTACCCTTTGAAATCAAAGCCAGTAGGAAATTGCTATGTGAAATAAATGCAACAGAGATAGGTTTTCTTAAAACTCCAACCAAGTCCAGAGACTAACACACACATCTTTAAGGTGATTTACTTGAAACAGCACTTTAAGTCAAAGATGACGGGCTTCTTGATGGAGAAAAGTAGATCCTCGAAAATTCTTTGAAGCTACACAAATCCCGTAAGAAGTTCTTGCCTCTCCACAGTGGGGACAGCCTACTTCTCAAAACTGCAGCATGTGGAAGATTTACCCAGCCTGACTTTGATGCAGATTGAATGGGGGGGCTGGGGAGGGGAGGAAACTTAATACATGTGGGATGCTGCACACTCCATTTAAGAACACTCAATATAAATGACTGCAAGATTTTTCTACCATTTTTGTCACATTTCCTGCTGTTAAAATGCTTTCTTGATCAAAGGATACCATCAAGAAAATGAAAAGACAATACAAAAATTGGGAGAAAATATTCGCAAATCATGTATCTGATAAGGATCTAGAATGTAATGAATTATTACAACTCGATAATAAAAAGACAACTCATTTTTTTAAATGGGCAAAGGATCTGAATGGACATTTCTCCAAAAGAGAAAGACAAGTGCCCACTAAGCACACGAAGATGCTCGACAAAAGCCACCAGGGAAATACAGATCAAACGCACAGTAAGATGCCACTAGGACAGGTTTATATATAAAGATAATAAATAACAAGGGTTGGTGAGGATGTGTGGAAATTAGAATCCTCATGCATTTATGGTAGGGATGTAAAGGGATGGTAGGAAATAGTTTGGTGGTTCCTCAGAGGGTTAAATTGAGTTACCATATAACCTATCAACTAGTTACATACCCAAGAGAAATGAAAACACATGTCCAAAGATTTACAAACAAATATTTGCGGCAGCATGATTCATAATACCCAAAAAGTGAATGCAACCCAAATGTTCACCAACTGATGAACGGATAAATACAATGGGCTTAGCATACAGTGGAATAAATTCCCCTGGCCTTGAGAAGGAATGTACTAGTGATACAATACGGATGAACCCTGGCTCATTATGCTAATGAAAGCCAGTTTCAAAGGACCACATGTTTTATGATTTCATTTATATGAAATGTCCAGAATAGGGAAGGAAATAGAGAGAGCTGTTTAGATTGCCTAGAGCTGAGGGGGACTGAGAGGGAATGGGGAGTGTCTGCTGATAGGTCTGAAATTTCTTTGAAGGGTGATAAATATGCCCTAAAATGCAATAATGGTTTCACAACTGTGAACACGCTAAAAAAAACACTAAATAGTATACTTTAAATGAATTGTAAGGCTTGTAATTTATATCTCAATAAACAACTGTTATACAACTTTTTAAATGTTTTCTTGAAATAACTTACTGCCAATAAGAAATCACCTGCATTCCATAAAGAGAAAACTACTCCGCTATGAGCTAAGACTTTGAGGGGTTGGGGGTGGGGGGAGGATAAGGGGTAGAAACAGAGTGGCCAAGTGTTAGTGGTTAAACCTGGGTGAAAGGCAATAGGGGCTTTATTATATTCTACTATAGTTGTATATGTTTAAAATTTACATAATAAAAGGCTTTTGAAACCATCAGCTGTATCATATAAAATGATCCATAGAAAGCCTGAAATCCCCTACTCAGCCACCATTCACTTGGGGAATGACAGAGAGCTACCAGCATGCTGACTGGCAGCCTGGCTGAAGAGAAGCCCAAATGAAAATCGCTGCCTCAGTGCCCTGGGAGAGGAGAGCCGGCCACAGGCTTCCTGGCCACAGTATTGTTTCGCTGAATGGTCAGTGAAGCCAGGCCCTCTGGCTTGGGGAGCAGGAAAAGGGGGTGGGAGGATGAGCTGCTGGCACTCAGTGGAAATGTTATGGTGTAATAAATAATAGAAATATTTTTCATACTTAAAAAAGTTTTCCTCTAACAAAGAATTACCTGTAGAACACTGGTATTAATAGCAAATACCAAATCTGTTTTTGTATGGATGAGTAATTTTACTATTTTTAGTTATTTCTCTCTGGTTTTATTTACTGAGCAGTGACACTAGGCACTTTCAATTGGAGACCGAGGTGACAACTCAAAATAAAATAAAATCCATGGATATTTAGCAGCAAACATTAAATGCCTACCATGGGCCAGAAGCTGCCCTGAGGTCTGCCAGCTACAAAGGCGAAGAGAAAGCAGTCACTACCTGAGGCGATTCATCCCCCAACGGAGGGAAGCCACACCCAGGACACAGACAGAGGCAGCAGTAAGGTAAGTGCTCTGAGATGCCATGGGACACTGGAGAGGAAGCAAGGGGATGTTTTGCCAACTCTTGAGGGAAGGAACAAAGATGTTCCACAGAAAGTTACAGAGGCGTGTAAAATTCCAGCCAGCAGGGGGCAATGGAAGAAAGGGTCACAGGTGACCACAACTGGGTAGGTGGGCCAGGACAAAGGTCCTAAATGCTGCTGCACAAAATGGTCACCAGAGGGCGCTAGTTAAACATGCAGATTTAGCTCCAACTCCGGAGATTTCGACCCAGTAAATCTGGAGTGCGGTCCCCAAATCTGCATTTACAATCTGCAGCCCAGATGACTCTGACCCAGGCAGCGACAAGCTATAGAGTTTGGTCTTTGGTACAAATCATTAAAAGCCACTGAAGAATTTTAAGCAAAGGAATGACAAGATCAGACATCTAAGTTAAGGCTCTCTCCCAGGAAGTTGTGAGGGAGACGAATGAAAGGGAGACTGCAAAGTGCACCAGGAAGTGACTGAGGGGGATCAAAAAGGAAAACAGATGCCAACCTGACAGCGGAGAGAGGGAAAGAGGGAGGAGCCTGGCAGCTTCTACCGTGCTACCAGAGAGGGAACAGAGAACCAGCAGGGGAGAAGGGGAAGGGAGAGTTCAATTTGTTTTCATTAAGTTCTCTTCTTAGTAAGACTTTTTATGTTGAGGTAACTGTAGAGTCACGTGTAATTGTAAGAAATAATAGACCCCATGCACCCTTTACCTACTTTCCCAAATGTTAACATCATGCAAAACTTTAGTATGCTATCACAACCACGATATAGACATTGCTACAATCCACCGATCTTATTCAGGTATCTCAGTTTTGAGTTGTTTTGAACTCTTGAATGTGAGGTGTCTGAGATATTCATGGGAAAATACATCCAGGGCCAGGGGGATACACAGATCAGACACTCAAAAGAAGGGTCAGGGTAAAGACGGACACGGAGACCAGTATCATACATGGGTTCAATGCCTCAAGGAATGTGATTATGACAGCAGAAGTGCCCAGCAGAATCCCGGGGCAAGTATGTTATTCTGCAGAGTGAGAATATTGATTGTGTGCTCCCTGGGCACCCAGCTGCCTTCTAAGCCCTCAGTGTACGTTAGTTCACTTGGTGGAGGCAAAGAGTACAGGCTCCGGGGCCCACAGCCTGGTTCCTGTCCCGGTTCCAATCACTTGCCAACTCTGGAATCTTCGGGAAGATACTCAGCCTCTGGGTGCCTCAGTCCCCTGTCTAAAAATCAGAGCTGATAAGTGTACTCAGCCTATCAAGTTATTTTGAGAATTAAGTGAGATATAGCATGCTTAGAACTAACTCGTGCTCAGGAGAAAGCAACTGATGTGATTTGCTGGGCCAGAAGACAAGCCCACAAACGGGGAGAAAGCAGGATCTCACTGGCAGAGCCCAGCAGGACAGGGAAGTTCTGATGGCTGCAGAAAAATCTGTCTTGGTGTCTGTGGGAGTGGGAACGTGCAGGTAGCTAAGACAGACTGACTGGCGGGGTCTGTTCCTCTCTGAAGTTCAAGCAAAGGAAGCCTGAAGAAAGAGGCGAAGGTTCGGCCATGCCACTTTGTGAGCAAAGGCACCTACGGGAGGGGTGAGTAACACAGCTGAAGGAGGAGGAACAATAGTCCCAAAAGAAGATATGGGCCATCACAAGGCAATACATAAATAACTGCACGATTGTGTGACAGTTAATGCTTACAGGTTTCAGGGTAAAAAGAGACCGGAATGGCCAACCAAGGAAACGGATGACAAGAAGGAAATGGGTGACAAGGTCTCAGGCAGGCAAAGGGGAAGAGGGGTTGACAGAAGTAAAAGTGGGGTGTCCCCGGCAGCAAGGAAACTCCTACTGCACCTTTCTTTACACTGTGCGCTGGGAGTATCTGACACATTGGGACAACAGCATTTGACACTTTTCTTGGTTTGTCCCTCTTGCTATCATGTGTCCAAGTCTTGTTTCTGTTCTGATGTGGACAATGCTAACTGTCGCACTAAGGGATTTTTTCCAGTTTTCCCTTTTCCCTATCAACCCCATACAAACATCTGAAGGCAAGGCTCTTGGCAACCACAGAATCCAATTTTAGCCCTTAGAACAAGAATTCCTTATTCAACACATCAATCACCAATCACACCACCAGCTTCTCGACACGAATACAGTTTCAGGAGTTTCCTCCTGAGAGAGGGGCTCATACTAAACACCTGCCACCCTAGGCTCAACTCCTTCTCAGGGGTGTGACAGAGTTGTTTGAAATTCATATCACTGTCTCAAAGTTCCTCAGTTTTCTATATATACCTGAGTGAGCAATGGCTTTGGCAATGGTGAGATATTCCCACCACAGAATAACAGGGACTTTATTTTTACAAATATTAAATTGCTACAGTTAATTAACCCCTTAGGACAAGTCCCCACAGCCTTCCACAGTTGAGACCAAGCCTCAGGGTTTACCGACTCAGGAGAGGAAAGCTACTGCAAGACAACAGACTTGATGAGGAGACCACAGCTGGCTTCCCTGCAGAAAGAACTCTGCACTCTTAAAGCCTCGGGGATGATGGGAAGGCCCCTCCTGAGGATCTGGGTGGGAGGAGAGGACAGGGAAGAGCAGCGAGGTGGGCAACACATTTGCTGCAGGCCCTCCAGAAGCAGCAAAGCCACTTAAATTATTACATCGACATTTCATTAGCCTCACTCCTCTTTCAGCTTCTGCTACAGAGGAAGGGGCAGAAAGCCCGAGTCATTTACTGAGCAAAATAAACTACATTTCCCTTTTACACTTTGCATTGGAATTTAATTCCATGATCAGCTGTGATTTGAATAAATTTCCTACAGTAAAAGCACAGTATTTACTACTTCAGTCATAAACGCAGTTGCTGTAAAGTGTGTACTTCTGAACAAGCTTTAGATAGGTAACAACAGTCTTTCATCAGAACATGAATAAAATACTACAGACACCATATTGCCAGATAACCATGTAAAGTAATTCTAGAGCAAAAAACTCTAAGACCTAAACATGCTCACACGTTATGCAGACCAAGCAAAGCCATCTCCATTATCCTCTCCTCCAAAACTCACCTGGTTTTGTTTTTCTGGAGACCAAAGACTGATGCATGATATATCCATGTAATTAAATCTATTCATTTTAGCTGTGGTACTCTCATAAAGACATTCCAACGCACTGTTTTTGGACCCTACCTTAATGTGTTTTCTAAATATATTCTATGTGCTCCCAGGCTCTGAAGTAACAGTAGTTGAAACAGGCTTTCGAGCCACTTTACTCCAGGGAGTTCATGTGGAAGATTATACACACTTTGTCTGAAATGACTCTAAAACTTGAAGTACATCTGTTTCAATTTTTGAAAAAAGCATTCTATTCACCATGGAATTAGCATTCCCATGGAAATGCAAAAAGAATAGATCCAGCTTTTATAAATCATTAAAAAGTTAGTAGCTTAGAGCCCTGTAAAAGAACAAGGCCACTATATATACAGTTTGGAACAGGCACCAGTTTTCTAAAAGGAACATAAAAACATACACTAAAGACATACAAAAAAATATATTTCAGAAGATACAAAAGGAACTGATAACAGTGGTTCCCTCTGAAGTGTGTAATGAGGATCTAGCAGGCAGTGGGCTAAAGGACAGTGCATAAGACTTCACTACCCCCTTTTAAGTATTTTGTCTTTTCTACCATGGATATGTATTACATATTTTTAAATGTTTTAAGTCACACAAGAAGCTGTGTTTAAAAATTCTGTTTATGCTTTAAACAATAAATCTGCAAGATGCACAACAAATAAATAAACAGTAAACGCTGAGATTTCTGAAGCACCCTTCATATCTCAGCCACCACCACTCCCAGCCCCAGTTGCACAGTCACTCCGCATTCAATGTGAGCACTTTGGAAACTGTGTAAAGCAAACAGGATTCAGAAATGGAAGTCTAGGAAGGAGTTCCCAGTTCCCCCACTTTTCTTGGATTTTCTCACCCCAATCTGTGAACACCTAAAAGTGCTTACATTTACGCAGACCAAGCAAAGCTATCCCCTTTATCCTCTGTAAGATTTCATGAAGAGTGCCCCAAATGAAAGTATGTAAAATTAGTCTGTAAACTACAAAAACTTCTAACAGATATTCTTGTATAATATGTTCCAAATGTAGATGTGTATGCATGTACCAATTGCCATGAACAGGAAAAAACTACAAAATTGGGATTCTGATTAGCATTTTATCACAGAATATGATCAACTAACTTATGCAGGAGTCAATGTTAAAACTGACTAGAAAACAGAAACTGTCGAGTGGCAATAGGTTAACAGGAAACTCAAGACTAGGTAATTCACCCAAACCAGCAAGAGCAGAAGAAATGATAGTAAAGATCAAAGCAAATAGAGTATACACAGCAGAACTATAACCCTAACTCATTTGCTCTCAGTTTGCCAGAGAGGAAGATAATTAATTTAAAACCAAGAAATACTTTTTCAGATTCCAAAAAAAAAAAAAAGAAAAAAAAAATTTCCTCAGTTTTTACTTAAAGGCTAGATTTCTTTAAGTCCCAGCTCATATTTTATTACTTCAGAAAACCTTCCCTAATTTTTGCAGTCATTTCCTTTAAGAGTACAGGTAATTCTGTCCTCTCTATTGCTGTGTTAGGTATGCATCTTATTTCCACCAAAACAATGGCAGCTCCTTAAAGGCAGACAGCATAGACCCATTTGGTTAAAACTCTTCATAGTCTCTACCCCAATGCCCAGAATTTTAATAAAACTTTTTTTTAACTAGATCATTCCTTATTCAAATGAAATGTCAATGGAATGCATTTTAATTCAAATGTCTTTGAATGCATTTTTCTAAGAAATTCTAAAGCAATCATGGGCAGACATTACCTTTGATTTCATCAAAATTTAACTGATTACACACACACTCTACCCCACCACCACTACCACACACCTGCACTCTGACATGGATCAGGCTTTAACACTGGCACTTTAGAAAAAGCTGATACATGTTTTCATAGGGCAACACCGAGGAATGCAGAGTTATACTGCAGCATATTAAACTTGATCAAAAACTTCTAGAAGTTTCTATAAATCAGGAAAGTACAATGGTGGTTCCCAGGGTCTAGTGGGAGGGGAAACTACTCAATGGGTATAGTTTCAGTTTTGCAAGATAAAGTTCTAGAGATCTACTGCACAACAATGTACATATATTTAACTCTACTGTACAAGTGGTTAAGATGATGAATTGTGTGTTTACCATTTTTTTAAGTCTGTAAATTTGGAAGTTTTACATAATTAATTGAACAGCTACACACCTAGAAACACATTAAGTCTTCCAGTTTTTGTTAACATCTACAGAAGTATTTGGTTTTTGTGAAAAGTAAACTCTTACATTTTAACAGCAAGGTATCTTCCAGAAAAGGCATCAACAATAAAAATAAAAAGTAACAATTTGGGACTGAGATTATGTTTAGCTACCTTTTTGTTTGTATCAAAGTTATTATTACACGTCTTAGAGTCCAATCATTCTACATGATTTACTGTAAAAACAACAGCCCACCATCCATAAATCCTTCACTTCCCATTCTCTAATTACTTTCAAATATTTCATCCATTGTGTTTCTCTTCTTCATCTCTTTATCTCTAAATAACACTATGAGTCTTACCTCTTGATGTTAAGCATTATCAACTGGCCTCCTACTACAGCAGATGGTGGAATATTCAGCTCTTTCACCTCCCACCAGGATAATACTTACATATTGCCCATCTTCCTGTATTCCCAACATAAACAGATTTTCATTCTGAAGCCAGTGTGTTTGTAGGTCAAACAAGTAGCCCTGTTCTTATTACTAGAAATCATCTGATTATTCATGTAATAGACATGAAATAAACGAAGTGAAAGAAATAAATAAAAATACCTTTAAATGTTAAACGGAAATGTTAGAGATAAACTTGAAATAAGAACATAAACACTTATGCACACACACACATGCCGATATATATATATATAAGTCTCCATCCATCCACTGGCAGGGCCTAAACACCATGACATTCCAGTAGCAATGATCATCTTCAGCATTTAGATCTTGCTTTCTAAATACCGTTCTCCAGTAGGAAGAAAAAAGGTTCCTTAGAGAAATGGCTGATGGCAAATCTGAGGCAGAAAAAGTTCAAGATGAGCTTGGGGCATTTTTCTGTGCCAGAAAGCAAGGAGGTGCTCTAAAATAAATTGTGTTGTGATGAAGCTACAAAAGTGCTTGATGTTTTCCATTGGCCAACTCTGGGACAATCTGAACATCGTAATGAACAATGAATCTAACTGGCTGTAACATACTAAATGAATCAAAAATCCATGAGCCCATTACAATCATCAAAGATAATTTATTTTTAAAATAAGAAAAAAATAGAGAAACTCATTTATCGCCACTCAACATCCAATTAGGCAATTCTTAAAAATTGACAAAGGAAAATAATTTAGCATTTACTCTGCCTTTTTTAGAATTACTATTACAGTTGATGAGTAAAAGCCCATTTTTTCAGAAGAATCCAACACCCAACCATTCCCAGTAAAGTAACAATTGCAGACTTGCTTAGTTGGAGATGGTAACACTTTCAAGTAAAGATTGTTGAGAGGTGGGATAGGTGCAGGTGCCAGTCTTACCCCAGACCCCTCGCTTCTATTGGGGAATGGTTTTTACCAGATAGCCCGAGTTCCCTCACCAATCAAAATCTATTTGTCATGCCTAATAAAGCATGAATTTAAATTACACTTATACAAGCACTTCAGTCCAATCTTCAGGCTTATTTTCATAGTAAGCAAGGCAACTCCTTCATGACAAATGTGATACAAGAAACATTGTGAAAACGTGGAGGCAATCTTGACTTGAAACTAATGAGAGCTTGTCCCTAAAAACAAAAACGTTAGTATGCAATGTCTTCAAGGACCCGAACTCAAAGTAAGCTGGTTGGCTTAGATAAGAAACCAGACCGTCAATTATGTGTTCAGCAGGGTTTATTTTTGCAGTCCAAGTGGCTCAGTGACTATGTCACAAATTAATTACCCACTGTGCAAGAAGGGTAGCTGCCACTGCTGTGTATTTCTGGGGTGATAAGGAGAGTGCTTCCCAGAGTACAGTCAACCAAGAAAACTCTCTCACCCAACACCAACACCAAGCTCAAGAAACTTCAGGAGACAGAGGAAACAACGGGGGGAAAACTGAGCAGTTCCCTGGGCAGTTTAACCACGAAACATTTTAAGCTTCTTCTAATCTATCTGTTCCCCTAAGAAAGCCCTCGGGCCCAAGATACGTCTTGTCACTTGTCACCATATTGAACACGCAACAATTTTTAGAAAGAATCAGTCCTACTCATCTGGCAAGCAATTTCATCTTTCTTTCATTCCCACGCACCCTGGACTTTGTTATGCTCTGCCTGCTACCCTAGCACCCGTGAGAACTGGAGTGCTGATTCCTCCAATGCTGCCTGCTGCCCGGTCCCTGCTGGCACCTTTCTCTCCTTGCCTCCCTGGGCCCAGCCCCACGACATGCACATCTTCCTAGCGACCACCCCATCACTGCAGGCAGGGAAGAGCAAACACCTTCCAGTGAGTCCAGCTCCGTCTATGCCAGCAAGTTACTTAACTTCTGAGGCTTGCGTCCCTCATTCACAAAACAGAGTAATAAAACCTACATCACAAGCTTGTTATAATGATTCCAGATAATGTCTGCAAAGTTACACACAAAACAATAAATACTGGCCAGCAGTAACAGTAGTCCTGGTGGCAGTTGGACTATTACTAGTCCACATTCACTGTGTGCCAGGCACTGTTCCAAACACTTTAGAAAATGTCCTGCCTTATTTCATCCTTGGAAGGTACAGTCAGTTACCCCCACTTCATAGATGCGAGTGTGAGGGAGAGTGCTGTAACAGCAAAACAGAGATAAGCCTCGCATGGCTCCCCAGCATCCCCTAACAGAACCCCCATGTCCTATCCCAGCCAACAAGCCTCCTCACAGCCTCACCACTGCCCCACTGGTAACTGATGCACCAGGTGAAAGACAATTCTGGCCATACCCCAAGTCAAACTATTTGATGACCCTGTTTCTCTGCAGACACCCTCCTTCTGCAGAAGTGCCCCTCCGTACACAACACTCCCCAACTCTGTCCTCCTGAGAAATGCCTCTTCTTTCAAAACTGTATCAAATGTCACATTCTCTGCAGATTTCCCTGGGCTTCCCAAGTTCCTAGGGACTTGCTCAGCATTCTTAGCCATTTCACTATTAGCTCTGCCTTCCTCCTCCCACCCTAAGTGAACACCTAGAGGGCAGTGCTACCTTCTCCCTGCCTCCACGGGCCCGCAGTGTCCAGGACAGACCTCAGAGCCTAGTTCGGTCACACCCACCGAGGAGCTTTGTGCCCCGCTCTGCACACAGGGTCTTCATCTGTGAAACGGAGTAAGTCTCTCTCTCAGAGCACCAAAATAACAGATCATACATGGGCAGAATAGACACAGAACCTAGCAAACATTCACTGAGATATGGAGAAGAATGTGGTATCACGGCACACCACAGTAATCCTCACAGACCTGGTGAGGGATCCACTGTCCTCAGACAAGCCAACAGGAAATACAGCCTTGGGTTCCATCAGCAAGGGGACTGGTACCCAAGGTGGAAAAGCTCCCTAAGTAGCAAAGATCGCTTCGCAGCACGCATCAGGAGCTGCTTCACTGTAGGGCTGAAGAGCACTCCACATCCCAGCCACCGCAGTGAGGCGGACACCCCACTTGCTCGAGAAAGGCTGTTACAGGGATCGCAAAAATGGCAGTAAACTCCAGAGTTACAATTAGTTGGCTCGGCAACAGTAAGGCTCCTCACAGCAGAAATTCCTACAAATAAATGTACAAAGCTCTGCATTATTTACTATAAAGTCGCTTTTCCTAATCTGTTCTAAGACTTTAACTATGTAATGCCGTAAATTTTGCTCAAGTATTAGCTAGCCCATTTTAAATGCTTTTTGCTAGTGATCTCAAAGCATTTAAGACAGCTAAACACTCGTTTTAAAGAAAACTTCAGCTTTAAAAAATATCTGGAATCAAAATCGTAGTATGTCTGGTGTTCTTTCCCTTAATTCTGTAACACTCACCTATATGATAGCATTTTTTAAATATCATGTCCACCGATAACCTTTCATTTTTAGGTCTCGTAGGACTCAGAATTCTAACCTCTTCCTTCAAGTGTCCCTAATTCACCTCTATTTAAAAATCTCTGCCCTGATGTTAGGATTTGTCAGAGTCAATAATTCTCTATCTGCCCCCTTCTTGAGATACCATGTGAACCCAAGGCCCCTCCCACCCTTCTCACTTTGGGGTACACCCTGCTGGGTACACCTCTGCCTGCTGCAAGCTCCCCAGAGCAACAACCCATTTAATCTGCATTTCAGATCCGAGACTCTCTGCATAATGATAGTGAAGATCTCTGTGTCGCTGTGTTTAAAGGATGTACACAACGGGGCCTGCTCCCTTGTTGCTGTTAGCCCACTTAACTTTAGGAAAAACTCCCTTCAATAAAATCAAACAGCAGTGCTTTATAGCTCTATTCCAACACCGAATGTGGGAACTGAAAATAAAACATATGTTTCTATTACAAAGAAATAAAGACCATTTTCTACTGGAAACACTTTACAAATCCTAAGAACAATCATCAAGACAACAGAAGTCATAAAACCAATGCCAGAAAGGGATGACACTCAATAGTCAATCTTGCCCCAAATGTGCTGAATGGTTCTTTTTGCCATCAAAGCCAGAACATAGAACCTATTACTGCAAGTTAATCTTCTGAAGTGTACGCAATTTAATCCAATTCAACACATATATATGTGTGTGCTTGCTTGGCTGTTAGTTTGCATGGTGTGTGAAACGTGCTATATTATGACTGTGTCATCCCAGCCAAATGCTTCCAAATGCATGTATAACTTACTTAAAGAAGTTGAGGAAGGTGCTGCAAAGCAGAATGTGACAGGTATCAGGTATAACAAGGTGACAATAAATCAAGATCAGATATTTGAAACCATGTGCTTATACCATAGTATAAACAACACACTACACTTGCATTTTAAAAACACATGTGAAACTATAGAAAGAGGAGCTGAATATTTACATAGTTAAATTACCTATTAATTATAAAGAGCAAAATAGTGGCTTTGCAGTGGAGAAATCTGGTAGGCACACCTTATCAGTCTCACCACCAGTACTCGGACAGTGAGGTAGGGTGTGCTGAGACACACATGGCATGGCTTCCACTGTGCCCCTACCCTCATAACTAATCATGAGGAATTGGACAAACGCAAATCAAGGAACAGCCTACAAAATAAGTGCTCTGTCCCCTCAAAATACCAACATCAAGAAAAAGAAAAGGTGAAGAACTGTTCCAGAAAAAAAGACTTAAAAAAAAATGACAAAGGCAACATGGACTGTAGATTGGATCAAGACTGAGATGACTGATCTCTGGAGAAACTAAGGACTTTGCTCTAAATCACCCAGCCTGCCACTTGGAGTTAACACCCAAAGCTCTTTCCAAAATGCCAGACATAGGGGTTGGGGTGAACTCCTAAAACCCATGTGTTTGGTAAATATTTTCACTTTTAGCCTTAAGCATTCTTAGATTAAAGCTTTTATACTCTACCATAACAAACTGTACAGTAGGAACTTGACTTTCATGGATTTGACATTCACATCAATGATCCTAAAGACCCATGAACTATAATACTCTGTAAATAAACTAAGTCAAAAGACAGAATTAGTGACTTCTCCGGCCTGTAGTACCCAGGCCGTGGGAACATCACCCGGGGGTGGCATTCAAATAAACTACCTGGCCCTTTGTTGCCTCTCTTTGCCTGCTTACTTCGGTTGGAATTTATTGGAATTTATCTTACATATGGTGCCAAAACCCAGGAAGGAGTATCAGTGCGGGCCCAGACTGGCCACCGGTGGCTCCGCCCCCTCCTTCCCCGACCCGGGACCTCAGCCTGCTCTCTGCTGCGTGGACTATTTTCCAGTGAGTCCTCAGTTTCCCCCGGTCTGTTTCCCTCCCTAACTCTGTTTCACCTGGTCCGTTAGAAATCGTATGTACGTCCAGGTGACCCACCCTCTGCAGGCATCTGGCCCGCCCCTGGCCCTGAGGTACGGGAGATGTCCCTACCCCAGACCCCAGGACGTCTGCGGGCATCCGGCCCGCCCCTGGCCCTGCAGTGGGGGAGAAGTCCCTCATCCAGGCTCCCAGGACGTCTCCCCTGACTTGGCACACTTGGGACACTGGGCGCTCCTCTCAGTGGGATTAGTTGGGGAGTGGCACAGACATGGGGAGCCAGCCCTCAAAAGCAGCGGTTCAGACCCCATTGCGGTGTCTCAGTTCTAATTTGGCTACTCTATGTTTGTCCCGGGAAGTTCGCAAACAGAAGCTAGTCTTCCTTTGCTCTGAGGCCGGGCCTCAGTATCCCTTGGACAATCAACCTCGCTGGTCCCCTGAGGGAACTTTCAATTTTAGCCTCCTCATCACCTTGATCAATTATTGCCACTGGAGCGGAGAGTAGGGTGAATTCCCATATGTGCAGGCTTTTTGGACTTTGCGCTCCCGCCCAGACCTTTATGTTAAGTGTTCAATGACTCAGGTTCTCCTGGCCCGATCTCCAGTTAAAGATTGTCAGTCTCTTACTCTGCTCAGTCCTTCCTTTTCAGATCCGCCAGAAAAACCTCTGTCGCCCGCCTCCCTCAGCTCGCGATCCCCTCCCCCTCTCTCCACCACCATCTTTAAGTCCTTTGTCTTCATACGTGTCACCGCCATCTTAAAGTCCTGTATTCTCAACCATGCCATTGTCCTGCTCCCCTCTTCTGGTGGCTGCATCACCCCCTCCCCCACTCCTTCCGCCTTCACTGCCGTCTTCCCCCCCAGAACACGCTCCTCCCGCCCTCTGGTTCCAGAGGCCACAGACAGGAAGCTGAGGAGAGGGAAGGCAATTAGATATCAGTGACTCAAGTCTTCATATCGGTTTGTCTGTCTGTGTATATGTTTTTGTGTGGGAGGTGTTGCTGACAGTAGTCACTGTATCTCAGTTTGTACGTTTGTGTGTCTAGGTGTATAGATGAAAAATATTTTATTTAAAAACAAGCGCTTGTGAAAATTGGGCATTCTAAAACTTCCAGAAAATCTGATAAAAATGTTAAGCATTAATGCTAATTTGGATTTAGCTGAGGCAGGCATGTCCTTGTTATCAGCTGCCTAAGTTTACCTAAGGTCATTTCAGTCGATATTATCTCTAAATCTTTTAAGAATAAAATGCTTAAAGGCTTGGCTTTGTCTAATATTCAGTAAGGGTTTTGTAAGTAATCTAGAATAGTTGCTAAAAATAAGCAAACAAGCCTAGCAAATAAATATCTTAATAATAATATTGTATTAATGTATAAAAGTGTATATATATGCAAACAGCCTGAGAATTTTTGTAGTAACCAAAATTCTTAAAGTTTGCTAAGTTATATAGACATATTTTGTGCCTAATAAGAAATTGTGCCATAAAGCACATTTCCAAAAATGATAATATACATTCATAGCTGTATCAATCTGAAGAATGCTAGTGTAACAGTTTACAGTAGCCTATTTCTCAGTGTTCACTAAAAATTAAGGTACCTATTGGTTTTAAGTTCTAATTAAAACTACTTAAAGTAATAAAGAAAACATTTCTGCATGCTAAAGAATGTGTCTTTTGATAATAAAAAGTAACTTTGTTCTAAAGTACAGCTGTTTATTTAGAGAGAGAACTCTGAATATAAGAAGAAAGTTGTAGAAAGTTTTAGAAGAATTTAATATAGTCATGCTATATAAAATTAAAGCAAGTGAGTCTCAGTATCAAGTACACAGCAAAATTAGAATTTTGTTTTCAGTTAAAAAGACAAAGTTTTCTTAACTGTTAGTCTGCTCTTAATATTGAAAGATTGCAAAGGGTTCTCTGTTTTATCAAAGCAGTTTCTCATGCTTAAAGTCTCAGTGAGTTGTCAGAGTATTTAAGAAAATGAGATCTTAATATTGAAAGGACTAAAAGCTGAACTTTGCTAACAACTGTGTAACCTTCTTTATTTGCCTTTGAGGTATTTTGTTGTCATTCTGGTTAAATGGATAAGTATTGCTTCATGGCAATCTATAATCCTATTTAAGCAAGTGCCAAAAAAAATAATAAAATTCAAAAAGGTACTTTTACCTCTAGTTAACTCTGATATTTTCCAGAGGGTCCCTGGAACATGTCAAAGGAACTTTTTCTCATTGGAGAAAGTATTTGGCTAATTTGGCTTATTTATCTGATATATAATTACCTGCTTAATTACCTGGAAAGCACTGTCAAAGGGAATGATGCTAAACTTTGTTATTGAATGTTTTATGTTACAGAAATATCAGAATTTCCTTATGTCAACTGTCTTACAGTAAGCTCTTGTCAGGTCTTTAACCATTGTCATTTCTAAGTCTTTTGTCACTTATAGTCACTGTTTTATTACTCCTAAGCTAGCAAAGAACTAGATTTCAGCAGAACAGATATTAGTTATATAGGATTAAGTAAACTAAGGAAGATGATTTTGTGACTTTTTGTTTCAAATGTTGTTGATAAAGTGTTTTAAGCTTTTTTCTCTTAAGCTGACAGCAGTTTAGTAAATGATTGCCTTTATAAGCAGAACTGAAACTTTATCTTTCTCTCTACCTGATCCCTCCAGAATTTAAAAACTCTCAGTGACTATTTTTATATTTCACGGCAGTATGTTTATTTGCACAAGTTCAATAAGAATCTGCTTTCCTTGTAAAAGGACCAATTAAAAACACTGATTATATTACTAAGGCTTTGACTAGAATGTCATACCTGAGAGACATGTATGTAAACTCAGATATGAACAGACAGCTTTAAGGAACTAAGATTGTCTTTATAAAGCCAACAAAGCCCCTTAGAAGAACTGGCCTGGTACCTTGCTTACAGAGTTCCCAGCAGCCTTACCAGGTAAGTAAAGAAGGTCACTACCTGGCAGGTGCAGGAACCTCAAGAATGTCTTGAGAACCTCAGAGAAGAGAAGAATTCACCCAAATGTACAGGTACTGCAGGCACAACCTGAGGGCAAGTCTAGCTTGGCTTTCTGACCTCAAGAAGCCTTTAAAAGTCCAATCTTAAATTCCTTATAAAAAGTTCCAGCAAAGCATATTTAAAAGAGCCTATGTAATCAATTGCTCTTCTTGCTGCACTTATGCAAATAATCAAGCCCACTATTAATTATTTTCTTAATCTAGCTACTTCTAATAAAAATGAGGGTGATTTTAGAGAAAAGTATTGTTTCAATAATGCAGTCTTATCTATACTAAATCCCAATACTAGTCATTGAAATGTAAACTTGATCCAAAATTCCAGTCCCCCATAATGGCCTGGCTAATGCCTCTGCCTTGCCCCTTAATAACAGTTTGTGGTTTACTCTCAATTGCCCCATGTGTTTTAAAGTTCCTTCAACAGCTCATGCCAGAAATTTCACACATAAAAGTTAATCAACTGTTGCTGCATGAGTACTCGCCCCTCCTAACTGAGCCTTTGGCCATCAACCAGCCTTAAACTCCCCCACCACGATGCCCCTTGTCAGCCAGGAGTCGCCCATTATGACCAAAAGGCTAGAATGTTAGGCTGCAGGCAACAGGGGAAGGGGTGAGCCTAATGGACAACCCCAGGCCTCACCAAACAAGGTGAAGAGACCAACAGGTTCCGGTCTGACAACATTCCAGAGCCTGATGGGATAACCATCCCAACTAGAGCTCTTCCCCCAAGCTAAAGGATTAGTGGTAACTTTCTAGTACCTGGTTAAAGGCCAATGAGAGACCCCCACGTACCCTAGACGAGCCAATCCTCGAGCCAATGTACACCTTTGCTCTCCCTCCCCCTGCCTTCTTTAAAAACTTGCTGCCTGCCCTGCTGGGTGTGACTTCTCCGGCCTGTAGTGCCCAGGCTGCAGGAACATCACCCAGGGGTGGCATTCAAATAAACTACCTGGCCCTTTAAAAAAAAAAAAAAGACAGAATCATGTGTGTTATGTGACTTACAAAAGAAAACATAGCTACCAGGAGAACTTAATCGACCATCCACTGGGGGAGCAAACAGTAGAAATTTAGCTTTAGGGAACAGAAAATAATCCCCCCTGAAAACCATCTTGTTACAATGGTAAGAAAATTAATGGTAAAAGTAATGAATCCAACAAGAAAGCCATGATTCTTGGCTGGAAATAAAAGAGCTAGGTTTCCCCCACTTGGTAGAGGATATCATATGGTTCTGGTGATACATCTATCTGGGATTCCTAAAAACTACACCTTCTTTGCAAATGACGAGGGTCTATCAGACTTGGACATGCCCTAAAATTGTTTCAAGTTTCACCTGGCAGTATCATTCCTGCATGACCACCCTTTTTTGCTTTTCTGTGACAGTTAAAATCAGATTTAAATGAGTATCAAGGAAAACAATGATAGGAACAAGTTACCAAAGAAAGTGAAATGAATCTAAGGAAAGCATAAGCAGTCTCTCCATTAGAGCTGCCGATCTAGAAGTTTCAAGGGTTTGAATGGGAGCAAATTTAAAAAGAAAAAACATACACTTATAAATGCTACAGGACTAATTACTTATTTGTCTTAAAAATTACTGAGCATCTTCTGTATGCCAACTACAGTCCTAGGAGATCCAGCACTGAACAAATCTGACTAAGTTTCTCATGCAGAAATCTGATGGCTGGGCATGAGTGAAGACAGGCAATTAATAAATCAAGATATACCATGAGCTCATGTTATATTTTAATTTATTAATTGTATTAAGAGCTATGAGAAAAATAATGCAAGAAAATATAGCATAGTGACGGGGTGCTGATGTTTTGACTGCAGTGGTCTCAGAAGGCTTCTCTTAAGCAATGCCATCTGAGCTAAGACAGCAATGGGTGGGTGGGAAGCAGGCCACGTGGACATCTGAGGGTGGGAGGGACAGCGGCACCCTCAGGTCAAGGCCCTGCAGTAGCAACATGAGCACAGGCTGCTGGCACTGGCCGAGGTACACATCCCAGTGAGACAGGGGCCATCAGAGGATTCTGAGCATAGGTGTGGAGCGTGACTTACGTCCTGGTAACAAGGTAGAAAGCTGTCATTAGAGCAAGAACAAAAACACCATTAGCCAGAGGCTCTGGAAACAGAACAGGCAAAGGTGGTGGTGCTTCAGGGCAGTGGCGGCAGAGGCAGAACGACTACTGGTAGGATCTGATGTTTTGTAAGTAAAGTGGACAGATTTGCTGAGGGACTGAATGTGGAGTCTGGAGAGAAAGATAAAAGACCAGAATGACAAAATTATCCACCCAGGGACTACACGTAACATTTACTAAGGAGAAGTCTGAGGAGGACCCAAGTTTAGGGATGGTGAGAAATCAAGGCTTTGATTTGATATACATTAGGTTTCAGATGCCTATCAATCATCAAAGTGGAGATGGCTCATGAGCAACTGGATGTCCAGGCTCCAGAGAGAAGTATTAATAAGTGCATATATACATAAGCATAAAATATGAACACACATAAATAACAAAATTGTAAGTACATATAAAATATAAAGACAATTGCACATATATGTTTGAGTATATGAATGAAGGGAAGTCCAAGAAGGAAAACATGAAGAAGGAAGGAGAGAAACATGAACATTACACTGTTTATGCTTCGGCACCACTTGAAAATATTGTGATGAGAATATATTACTTCAGTAATCAAAAGGGAGCATTTCTTTTGTTTTCCCCAATAATAAGCAGGTGATGAAATAGCTGACAAAAAACAAATTAGAAGTACAGAATTAACAAAATACTACTGTGAACATTCAGAGACAACCATTGTTAACTTTGGGGATTATTCCCTCCCATTTTTTTCCCCTAGATATTTAAGTATTGTCTATAAAATACAGTTTTTGTTTCTTTTTCAGGACAGGTCATTTTTGCTTGTCTGTTTTCACACACACAAGAAAATGCTGAACTTAAAGGTGGCAACCATGGAATTCAGCCACGTTTTCTTTTGTTTTTGCATGTAAGTTTTCATGTGTTTGGAGTGGGCTCCACTTCCCAGCTCCTCAGGAGAGCGGAGCCCAACCCCCCCACTCCCTGACTCACTCATCTAGTTGGGTGCTGCCTAGCATCTCAGGACAGCTGCACTTCCTCTCCTTGTTCCTCAGAGCTCTGGAGTTGGGGCTTCCCTTAAAAAATCATAAACATGTTTCCATTTCATAGTTATTTGTTTATTTAATTTTTAATATTTAATACAGTTATTAGTTACCTAATCTTTAAATGGACATCTTTATATATAATTCTCTGTGCACAGTTCTAATGTAACATTGGACCTTTTATAAAGCATGCTTTAGCACCACTTCAATGAGTCAGTCTATTCACCAAGAGTGGAGATTCTGACAATAGTTTCCCTTTACTTCATTCAACAAATACCTACCACACACCTGAATGAGCACACACTCCTGCGTGTGTGTGTGTAGTTCGGGGGGAAAGATGACATAAAATTTTCAAAGGTAATTTCAGACAGTGCAACATGCTGTGAATAAACTAACAACACACAGGAACATAAGCATGAGGAAGGGGAGGAGAGAGGGAATGCTGTTTGGTTAGGTGGCCAGAGAAAACCTCCTGAGGAAAAGACACTTGAGCCAAAGCCTCAGTGAAAAGGAGGCAGCATGCAAATGTCCTAAAGAAGAGCAACCCAACCATGAAGAAGAGGCAATGCAGAAGCCCTGAGAAAGGAGAGAGCCTGGTGGTGGACAGAAGGAAGGCGGTGTGGCCAGAACAGAAAGGAGGAAGAGGGGGCAGATCATGGTCGGCCTCAGTGGCCACAGGAAAGATTCTGGCTCTTTATTCAAATTGTAATCAGGAAGCATTGTTAAGTTACAAATAGGGACACAATGTGATCTGATGTAGGCTTACCAAGTAGTGTGGAAATTGTGGAGAGACTAGAATGGAAGAAGCCAAAGTAAAAGCAGGGAGACAAGTTAGGAGGTGGCCACTGTACCCAGACAAGAGGTGATGGTGCCTTGAACCAGCATCTCAGTAACTGTGGGGTGAAAAAAGTGCTCAGATGCAGGACTTACTTTGAGGTGACCCCAGAGAACCTGAGGAGGTGGGGTCCTGGGCCTGAGTGAGCGCTGAACGGCTCCTCCATGCACACCCTGACTGACCTTGAGCCTCCCCACTGGCTTATCACTCACCTTGCTGGTTATGTCAACAGGCTCCAGGGAACAGAGACTTGCAGACTCAATAATGAAATGTAAAATGCACCACACTGCCTCACTTACCTAAATTGGGATCAGTAGCCTGACGTTTCTTAATTTTAGCTTCAGAAATAGCAGAGTAATAGGCACAAGTCATCTTGATCAGCCACGTTGCTCGAACCATTGGCACGGAATATTTAGCTAAATATGCAAAAACATCTTCTTTTTTACTAAGGATGGGAACCTAAAAAGAAGTAACATATTTATATTAAACACATATTATGTTCATCACTAGGCCAACATTAAGGGGAAGCAAAAGAGAGTCTAAGTCCCTGTTGCCTATAAGAAACTATATCCTTGATAGATTTTTAAACACTATGTGCAGCTTAAAAAAAAAATTTAAGCCGATTTTCATTAAGAATCAAAACTATGTTCAGTATATCGGCAGCACATCTTTATCAGTTGTGCATTCTTGTTTACAAAAAATTATTTTCAAATTCTCAGATACTGATAGCTACTCATCCTATCATCAAAACAGGGAAAATAATTTCCTAACAGTCCTCCAAGGGGTTTATCTCAAAATTGGAAGGGACAGATCAAGTGAAAAACTGTCCCCATTCTATGTGTTACCAAATAACATTTTTTTGTATAAAGCTTTCCAACTGTAGCATTTCATAAGAATAACAATTTCCAGAAAGCTTCATAAACTGCCTTTAGCCCACAATTTAAAATACAGACTAAAATGATGGATCAGTGAATCTGCCTAATAAACACTGAGCTAGAAATAGCAGGGTAATTAATTCACTGGTTTAAAGTAGACACTTGAGGCAGTTAATTATTTCTTCCAGACCACAAAGGTGCTATTTAACAAATTAGTATCCCAATGTACTACTGAATGGTTTGAAAGAGTTAATCCACTCTTCAAGAATTCCTCCTAAGTATCCCAGGAATAGCCCGTTCATCTGTATGCAATTTATTCAGTTTCTGAATACAGAGGAAGACATGGGCAGAGTACGTCGGCTCTGATGCAGCAGGTGGGAGCACTGGGACTGAGCTCCATTCCTGGCCCTGGCCTGTCTGGTTAAACACATCACTCCCAGGCTCTTCATCCATGAATGTGGTAATACCAATGCTGTCGCCTCAGAGACTGGTTAGAAGGGTAAAGCAAAATAACTACATGTATTGAAATTATAAGAATTTTTATTCTGTTGCCGGTTTTCAAGATTTCTCCATGGCAGCCACACTGTTTTCAAGCCATGGAGGTGACCCTCTCCTAAGAGGACCCTCGAGACCACCACCAAGGACATCAAGAACCCTGGTCTTGTGCCCCAAAATCATCTTTGATTTTTCTGCCAGAAATTAAGGCTTCAAACCAACTAACCAATTCACATAGCATGGCATTTTTCTCTTAGTCAAATTCTAGCTCAGACAGTGGATTTTTTGCATCATATATATGTTACAAATTTGACTATTCACACATTTGATACAAAGTGTGACCCCTAAATTAAAAAACCCATATTTTTTGCACATGACCCTTTAAAACAAACTATTTCACCTCGTTCTTATAGACGAAACATCAAGGTGCTTAAGTGCTGTAGGAAAAGCTTCCTGGTTGGGCACTGAGACGCAGTGTGCCCCACATACTGCACTTTATGGGGAACCTACTAGATCTTTGGTCAAGTACAGTTCCTGCCTTCAGAACATAACCCCTGTGCATAGGTGGCTACACATCACAAACAGAACCAGAAAGTAGATGAAAGCCACGCAGGTCACAGCTGTAAGATGCCCACTCCGCAGACCACCGTGATGCATTTTGACAAAGAAATTCCCTAAAAAGTTAGCTTACAAGGCACATCCTTCATGGAGCACAAGACTCTGTATTTACTATGGTTTAGGCCAGGGATGAGAAAAGCACAGGCTTATATATTCAAGACCTGAGCTGTTCCTTTTCACTAGAACATATAGTATGAGATCTGTGAGTGAATTTTTAGCATTTAAGGTCAGGTCGCCTCTCATTGAGTATACAAAAAATTACAAGATCAAGGCCTAAAAAATAGGCAAATGCAAAAAAGTAAAGTTAGTGCCTCCAAAGAAACATTACTAATAGTGTCTTTTATAGATGCCTAAGAATTTCTTTTGAACAGCAACTGAGAGAAAAATTTCTTCTGACCATATGAAATGTTTAGACGAAACAGCAAGTAAAACTGAGCTACAGGTCTTATTATTAACAAGCCAAGGTAAACCTTTACCTCAGTGCCTACTGGCAGGACCCTAAGAGAAATGGTTGGCCCAAATCAAGTGCTTTAGAATTCAGAAGAAAGTTATGTGAAGCAGGTTACTTTATTAAGGAAGAAGACACAGATTGATGGTTTTGTCAAATTTACACTTTGGGCCAGCTCAGGAAGGAAAATACGTTCACACTGACTCAAGTATGAATTCATTACAGTCATGGATTCAATTTTCGGCAAAAGAAACCACCTGACTTTACCTTGTGGCTGAACCTAGGCAATTACTGGACAGTTGTTTGGTTTCTACATAAAGCTAGAGCTGCTTCTAAATACCAAAAGAAAATGAAGACACATGGCAGATGATGGTTTTCCATCCATCAAAGGGATTCCCTTGAATCAACTTCCCCTGTGGATGCATGTTGCCATCAGCATCCTCTGTTTGCTAAGCAGTAGCAGAGGCAGAAGAAGACCCCCACAGACCACAGGAATCAAAGTAACCTGAAATGAACACATCATTCCTAGTGAAGTGTTCAAGAGCTAGAAGTATAGCTATTCCTAGAGGCCAGAAATCTCGTTTTCCAAATCCACCTGACAGTGATTGAATTAAAAGGCCCTTTACAGGCCACTGTTGACCTCTCTGTGGCTAAGTCTGTGGAGTACTGTGTATTTATGAATGGAAACCAGGCCTGGAAAACTGACCCATCTCACAGAGGGAACTATTCTGAACCTAGATCAGAGCTGGAAGATGACTCAGGAGCTTAACAGGAAAATGAAGGTCGTCTGCACTAAGCCATCTCACAGAGAGGTACCAGAAATTAAAGACAACATATTCGAGCTTTCTCATATGAAGACATCCAGAGAATGTCACCTTTTACCCAATTCAAAGAGCTTTGCCTTCTCAAGAAGATGATATGCTAAGAAGGGGAGGGGAAGGGATGGACCCTTGAAATGCCGAAGAAATGAATACTTTAAGGTATAGTCAATGGTTTTATAAAGAAAACATGTTTAACTTTACAAAGAATTAACGTCAGGGCTTACCTGAGGAACACCTGACTTGGCCAGAGGCAGCTCCTAATAAAGAGAGAAGAACAATGGCTAATACACTGCACCGTGATTCATCTCCCTCCTAAAAGATGAGCGACCACTAAACCCCTAAAGGAAAGGCATTGATTCCTCACCGTATTCATTTTCAGGAAATAGCCAAAAAATGTATTCTAAAAGTTTATAAAAAAGAGGAAGGTGTCAGGCTGAGAAGAAGGGGTCAGGCTGGCTACATGGGAGTTGAAGGCACTATGCAACATGGAGCGTATGGATTATGGGTAGAAAGCCATCGAATACCAAAGGATGCCCTCAGACTTCTACGGCCTTCAGTTACACTTCACAGGCCAAGTGGGCCCGCACGGTAAAGGTTCACCACTGGAAAAGAAATGCTCCATGCTTCAGCCTGTGTGGAGACAGAGCCACTACCGCTGACTGCTGTTCTTTTCAAGGATTTCAGTTGCCTTTAATGACTAAAATCTATGCAAGGCACCACAATGCTATGGCACTAGGGCAAAATAAAGTCAACTGGATCTGTAGGCACTGTTTTCAAAGAGCTACTTGAGAAAACAAGCAAGCAAATTAAAAAAAGAGCTCTCCTTCAAACTGGGCCTGCACCAAACTAATACACAAAAACTTAATATCAAGAGCAGAAGATGGGCACCCCTAAAACTGAAGGGTGCAGGGAAGATGAGAAAGACCCATGGGGTTATTTGAAAGGTACATAAGAAGTCAGAGATCAAGACTAGGGGGAGTTTTCTATTTCCATCTAAATTTCAGGACATTTTATATTATTCGGACTCTAAGATTGTTGAATCTGTATATCAATTTTCCACTTGAGGAAAATGATCAAAGACAAAAATTTTTAAAGAACCTTCTTACCTCACCCTCCAAAAAAACCAGGAGCTATGATTGAATCTGCTTCTTTTGTTCTAAACATTTTCAAAAAGTTTTTCGAGTACACACAGAATCACTCTTTATCTTACTTGTTAGGAAGGAGAGTTAGCTTAAAAGGTAGTTACTCTTCAAGACATGGAAATAACATCAAAACAAGGATTTCCACACAACAGTTTGGACATCCTGGCCTAAGAAAACTGAAAATGTACACTGAAATAAATGATGTCTTATTGCCTAGTCTTGATTTTAAAACTGTGTCTACCTAAAGTACACGTAAACTGCTCCCTATGTGCAATGTTTAGGTCCAAAGTTGTCCTAAGCGTCACATAGCATCAAAATAAAAAGGGAAATGCTTATGTGCAGCACACACCTGGTACAATATACCACCTGCCTTTGAGGCTTTGAGTGTTAGAGAGAATTGGGGAAGAGAAATATATACTTGAACATTATTTCAAACATCTTTATTTCTATAAGATCACAATTAAAACAATATAAGAAACTCATAATACCTTTTTGGCCAAAATTGCAAGTGGTTTATTTCCTGCTAAGTCAGAGAACCAGCTATGAATCGCACTCTGGGATCGAGCAGTAACCAGCCAATAATTATCTTTAGCATTAACTTGTGGTTTCTTCTTTCCGGTGTCCTGGAAAGTATTAAGCTTTAATTTCTCAGCTAATATGCTGCTAAAATATGCTCCAATCTGTGGAAACAAGAGAAAAAGAAGAAAAGGTTTAAAGACAATAAGCAAGTTTGTTAGTGCTGTTTAATATTTTATTTTTTGTCTTCATTGAAAATCTTTAAAAACTGTTCATCAAAAAATAAAATGGCAGTTTAAGTCCTTGAAGCCAAGAGATGTGAATTCCTTATACTAACTGTATTGCCAATGGATTTCAGCCCTGGACAAGTTTATTATGGATTCAATGAAACCAAAGAATGACAATGTAACGTTCTTGGGGTGAAAGGATTTATACCCAACTTTATTACCACGACAGCAGGTCAATCACTAGAATCCCGTCCGCTCAGAGCAAGTCTGCATGCAGCAAGGCGGTCTCTGCCTCTGGGCCTCTCTATCCCCTGCAGCCGTCTAAGTCTCTGTCCTCAGCACTGCCACCACTCCAGTCTTGCCTCTGCTCTCCTGCAGCCTTGCAGCTGTGCCACCATGTGTATATAGAGCCAATAACAACATATCACCCACAAAGTGTAGTGAGCTAGCCAACCAGGGCCAGGTGAGAATCCTGGCCGTATGAACCTTCACTTTATCCACACTAACATAATACAAAAATTCCCACAGCACCTTTGTACCACTATTAACAAGTAGTTTAAGGAAAAAAGAAGGGCCTTTGAAATTCTCTGTTAAAATAAAATTAATTACATCCTGAATAAATTTCAAGAGAATGGGGTCTGTTTTAATCTTCAGCTGTACTTCCTTTTCTTTTCCCCTTTTCAGCATACACACCCATTTGGAGAGAGTATTTTTCCTAAGAGGCATTGCATACAAGAGCAAAAAGCCTAGTAATCACACAGTAATCATTCTTTTTCTTGTTTCATCTTAATAGCACATATTTTTGGAAAGGGAACTCAGTATTTACACTCAGCGCTTTTTTAAAAAGTCTAGAGAAATTTAATTGATTTAAATGGCAAATTACAAAAGGTTCAATTGAATTAAACATTCAACATTTTTGATTGGGCTGCCAATTTCATGAGTACAACTGTTTAAAATGAAAGTGTGTTACCTGCACTGAATGGAGCAAAGTAGCAAAGAAAGCTTCCCTGAATGAATGATTGTAACATTCTCATATTAACCAAATTGAGAGAAGACAAATGAAGAAGAAAAGAACAAAAAGAATAGGGATAAAGTAATATCTAAAAACTAAGTGAATCCACAGAAAACCTACCAGAATTTCCAAGAATCTTATCAAAGCATCACATTTCATACCCTGGGAAGTCTTAATAATGTGATGCAAGCAACAATTTCTAACAAATACCTCCAGTAAAGTTAGCAGACAATGGCCACCATGATTAAAATAAAATACCTACCCTGGTGAAAAAAGTAAGAATCACTACCTTAATCCTCATAAGTCAATAAATAATTAGACCATAGGTCTGAACACAGCTACAAGCAATTTGCCAAGTTTATCTACCAGGGTGAAAAGGTGCTATAACTTCTTTAAAAGTAAATTGGCATTCCTTGATCCTTGTGATTGATGTACAATAAAAAAAGTGTGCTTGATGTGATCTGATAATAAATACTACAGTTGGCCCTTGAACAACATGGGCTTGATTGTGTGAGTCCACTTATATGTGGATTTTTTTCAGTACATTTATTGGAAAATTTTTTGGAAATTTGTGATTTTTTTTTTGTATCATTAATCTACAATTACATGAGGAACATTGTTTACTGGACTACCCCTACCACTAAGTTCCCCCAACATTCCCCATTGCAGTCATGGTCCATCAGCATAGTAAGACGTTGTAGAATCACTACTTGTCTTCTCTGTGTTGTACAGCCCTCCCCATGCGCCCCCCACATTATACATGCTAATCATAAGGCCCCCTTTCTTTCCCACCCCCTCTTATCCCTCCCTTCCCACCTGTCCTCCCCAGTCCTTTTCCCTTTGGTAACTGTTAGTCCATTCTTGGGTTCTGTGAGTCTTCTGGTGTTTTGCTCCTTCAGTTTTTCCTTTGTTCTTATACTCCACAGATGACTGAAATCATCTGATACTTGTCTTTCTCCACCTGGCTTATTTCACTGAGCATAATAATTTGTGATCTTTCGAAAAACCATTTTCTTAAAGAACTTACTTTACTCTAAGAATACAGAATATAATACATGTAATATACAAAATATGTGTTCATTGACTATTTACGTTACCAATAGGTTTCCAATCAACAGTAGACTATTAGTAGTTTAGTTTTTGGGAAGTCAAAATTTATATGCAGATTTTTGTGTAGGGGGGTCAATGCCACTGACTCCCATGTTGCCCAAGGATCAACTATGATTAGAAAAAAAGAAATCTGAGCTTTACCTTTTCTTCCCCTGAACAAACCAACTTCATAGTGTGTTTTTTTAGCAAATGTTTTCAGAATGTCCAAACACAATAAATCAAATGCAAAAAGTAAACAAAAACCAGTTGTTTGAAAAGGAATGGCCAATAATAGCAAACTGTTTTAATTTTAAATTTCTCCATCAGTGTTTGGTCTTTGCACCAAAGGCCTAAACACCTACCTATGCAAATTGTCTTATATGTAGAAGATCCTTATTTGCAATTATGCATAAGCATTTTAATCATAATAAAGGTATAAAAATTCTTTTTACAGAACTAGTCTCAGCAATATGTTTTATAACTATACTCTCTTCTATGTCTTTAATGATAGCAATGGAACATGGTGACTGCATTTTTTACTTCGTAACAAACCTTGTGAGTGTATACATACTGTAAAAAAAGGAGAAAATGCACATGAGACTTAAGAAAAAAAAGTATGATCATTTAATTTTACTATAACAACACTGTATTTCCATTGTTCTGAAACCAAAAAAGAGCCTCATTCCCAAGTCCCAAAACCTACCTGTTGGGAAAACTGAAGCTCCTACAGCCAGGATCCTCACCTGAACCTAAACTATGTGACGATGTAACTGGCTCACTGCTAGGCTACTGCTTCTACACCCACAGGCAATAAGCTATTACTGACTGAGTCACCATATAAAAAGCGCAGAGGCAGAGATGAAGGAGGGTTACAGACCTGCAGACTGTTGGATGCAGATGTAATTCTAGTGCTCAACCTATTAGCAGGAGAACAAAGCTGTGTATAAACCCTTTTACCCCAAGAATGTTCCATTGTCATTCCTCTGTCTCATTGAGTCCATAGTGAACTTGCCTAGGGCTGAAACCCATTGGCAAGACACTACCCCAAGTAACCACTTTGATTAGTTTCCTGTGTGTCTTTCCAGTGTATCTTTACATGAATACATGAGCAAATGCAAATATATTATTTTTCTCTTAATATGTATACCTCCTATGTACATTCAGTAAACATCTGAGAGCCTTTTATATCTGTATGTAGAGAGCCTCTTTATTTTCACAGACACATAATAATGTACTTTGCTGATACTACATTTTATTTAATCAAACCCGTTAATGGACATTTGGAATGTTTGTTCCAAACTTGCTATTACAGATCACATTAAAATGAAAGGCCTTTCCTATTTGTTATTTCATACATGCACAGCTATAGCTTTCAGATAAATTTCCTGAATTCAGATTGTATGATTCTGTGATTTTAATCAGCACTGTTAAACTGGCCTCCATAAGGTTTCTATCAATTTGTACCTCCTCAGACAAGGTATGAGTGATAAGGTTCAATTTAAAACGTGTTTCCATCCACCCAGAGCTATCTTGAAAATAATTCATTTGATAAGCAAATGGGGAAAAGTTTAGAGGCTACACCGTAATTCATGTATTTCATATTTATAAGATCAAATTCCCCTCAGAAGGTTTAAATCCTTGAGTAAATCTCACAGGACAGGTAATCACAGCAGCAGTTGTAATGGGTGTTATTTCCATTTACTCAGTTATTTAAATTCACATGAAACTTGATACAACTGAGAACAATTTGGCAGCTCATATTAAGAGATATAAAGCATTCATACTTTGTTATGAACTGAATTGTGTACCCCCAAAATTCAAATATTGGAGCTCTAATCCCAAATGTAATGGTATTGGGAGATGGGGACTTTAAAGGTTAAATGAGGTCGTGTGGGGCCCTAATCCAATAAGGTCCTGATAAGAAGAAACACCAGAGACACATGCACACAGGGGAGAGACCGTGTGAGGATACAGTGGGAGGCAGCCCAGCGCACACCGAGGAGAGAGGCCCGAGGAGAGACCACAGCTGCCAACATCTTTACCTTGGACTTGTGACCTCCAGAACCATAAGTAAATAAATCCTCAGAAAATCAAATTTCTATTGTTTAAGCCGCCCTATTTATTTTGTTATGGCAGCCCTAGCTGACTAATATACCTTCTAACCAAATGAATACGCTTCTGGGAATTTATCCTGTAGAACAAAAGCCAAATGTTCAAATACAACAATAACTACTTTATAAATAATCATAAACAATTGACAACAGGCTAATTGGTATGTACCAGCAGGTTCAGTCCATTATAGCACATAAAAGATAGAATGTTATCTATCCATTAATTATTATTAATATGAATACTTCGGCCTCAAGGAAAAGTACATACAAAATAATGTTACATTTTTTTAGAAATATAAAGAAGAAATTCTGGAAATGGATGGTGGTGATAGTTGTACAACACTGTGAATATACTTACTGTCAAAGAACTGTATGCTTAAAAATATTAAAATCATAAATTTTATAATGTATATTTTACCACAATAAAAATAAACACAAATGCAACACACACATAATTGTGGTCACAATGTCAAAAAGTGTATCAAGATGGAAAATGACAAAACTGAAAACACTGTATTTAGTTGATGGGAATCTGTAGAAAATGCTTCTATTTTTTTTCATATCATTTAAATATTTCAGGTGATACTTTAGTAAATTATCATTACATATGCATATGTGTACATTTGCACACATAAAGAGATCAGGAATGATACACAAACCTTTAACAATGATTATCTCTAGGGAAATATAAGTTAGTATAGAAATAAGTATGTTTTTTTTTTCTTTTTATTTGTCTGATGCAGATGTGTTCAAAAGTTACAATATTCAGAAAATAAAAATAACTCAAAAAGGGTAAAAAATAAATTCTTTTAAAGAATACAAACAGAAACATATAATTCTATCTATATACCTAATTGTTAGCATAACCACACAGAAAAAGACTTAATTGAAGACATTTTCTTAACATTCTACTTACCCTTAATGAAAATCAGTCTAAGGACAAAAAGTATCATAGAAAAACTGTAAATTTTACACGGTAACTTTGTCGTTGGAGAAGCACTGGTTTACTCTGGAACTGTTTAATGTGTACTGTGAGAAAGCATAAATAAATATGCTGATAATTTATTTATCACACAGGAGGGAGACACAAAGATGGAACAGGAATAAAGTAAGGGAAACCCTGTGGTACTGAGTCAGAACTGGTGGATGGATGGGTGGCGAGAAGGAAGCATAGAAGTCAGGGAAGGAGAGAGGAAGGCAAGAAAAAGAAAAAATTAATTTCTATATATTTTCCATACAAATTCTCTATCTGTGTCTGTTTCTGTATCTGTGTCCATGCAAAAGACCTAGAATTTACGATACGCTAGCAGCAATGAGCATGCTGAGCATCCAAATGGGGGCTGGGGCAGAGAAAAAAGAACAGATGAACCTGGAGTATGTCACTGTGCCAAAGTTAAGAAGTGCTCACAGACTGTAGGAATGTCAATCAAACCCAAGAGACAGGTTAACAGTGCCCTCACTGGCCAAAAGTGAGACAATGTAGGCAAAAAGAAAGAAGTAAATACATCGAATTTTAAAGAGTCCATAGGTTCAAAGCGATACTAAAAAATGAGGTGTCCTTTTAGAAAAGAATGCCAACTAACAAAAGTATGAGGAAAGACAATTAGAAAACCACATTTTCCACCACCAGCAAAATAAATCATTCAGCAGGAATTATCAATCGATGCTAAAATCATAGGATGAAATTTTATTGGAGAATAGGATAGTCATATGGTCTCAAAGTATCATCCTGCAGAGATAACTACAAGTAAAAGGTGACTTCTTTTACAGTGTAAGGAGATGCCAGACACCACCTTCCATGACCAGACTTAGTATAACCAACAACAGGGCAAGTTGGCATAGCATGTCTTCTGATATGCCATGTAGTTTTCTTACTAAAAATATTTAACTTGAATCCTGTCATAAGAAAACAATCAGACAAATCTAGAATGTAAGATAAATGACTGGACTCTTCTAAAACAGCAGTTCTCAGGGCCCAAAATCCAGAACATGAGAGAAGGTGGAGAGCAATACTGTACTAGAATAAAACAGACTGATGAGACATTACCACCAAATGCAAAGCATGATCCCTGACCGGATGCTGGGGCAGGATGGCATACAGGATATTTGGGGGAATGCTGAATATGGACTATGGCTTAAATAACAATAATTTATCAACATTAACTATCAAGGGTGTCAGATACACACACTTTTTCAGAAGTTGTAGGAAATAGACAATTAGTATTACCTTTGATGGGTTAATTACAATATTTCTGGCTGAGCCATGTTCATCTCCAGTAAATGCCGGCTGATTGTTGAAGCCTTGCTTTACATTCACAGCAGTAAGTTCATCCTGTTCAGGAAAAGGTAATGATTAATCAGAAGGCTGTAAAAGCTCCAACTTCACTGGGCATACTGCCTGAGTAATGACTAACTTCGCTATACTCTGTAGAGCTGCTGAACACACACCAAAGAAACTAAAGTTTAAAAACCAATACATAAATATGTAGACAGAGAAAAAGTGAATGTGGCAGTGTTGACTCCAGGTAGAGGGTAAGCAGGTGTTTGGTATACTATTCACTTTTCTGTAAGTTTGACAATGTTTAACTAGTAAGTTGGGAAAAGGAACAAAACCCCACACCACACACAGAAACATAAAATCATAGCACTTTTTCACTAGAATTGTTTCTAAAGAGTCCATCATTTGGCTCTCCCTTCTTTGCCAGTCCCTATGCACATCCTTATTTTATGTTCAAGGAAACTGACTCATTTAATTTACTCAAGACTCCACAGCAAGTTAAAGACAGAAATGAAGGTTTCCTGGGCATAAGCACTGTGATAACCACACAACACCACAACGTGCAACTCAAGGGAAGTTTAGAGCTTGCAAAGTTTTTTTACACATCTTAGCTTGCTTGACAGTAACCACTCTAACGTAGATGGTAGGCATGTGTGTTCACATCTGCTTACAGATGAGAAGAGTGAGGTTCACTAAGGTAGGGCAGTAACTGCACAGAACAAGAACGGAAATCCTGTCTCCTCACTCCTAGACGAGGAAGAAAAATTTCCATGACACATGTCACCAAAGTACAAATGCCATAGGAAAATATGATCTAAAAATACATAGCTACAACTCATAGTAGCCTTAAAAAGGTCTCCTACTGGATAGATATGGGCAAACTTTTCTTCCCAAGGTCATAACACATCAAAAATAGCCCAAAGCTTTAAAAAAAAAAAAAAAAAGGCCTGTGCTGCACAGATCATTGAGTTAAAGAACTAAATCAGAGTTCCTAAAGAATAGACTTGAAAGAATAAAAGGGAAGGACAGGTTTGAGTAAATGAAGCTATCTTCTGCTCCCCTCAATCCAAGCCAAGAAATGGTCTCAGTAACAGTTGGGGTAATGGTAGCCACAGCACAAGGATATGAATATATACTTGTTCTTCATAAGTAAATGATGCAAGTATAAAATGAGAAAAATCAACTGGATGACATACCTACCCTGATTAGACAGGAAGCCTTAGGACAAAACAGTTTATGGCATATGAGCACCTGAAAGGTCACCGTGGCTAAGAACCGAGGTCTCCTGAAGACATGCCGTGTAACCTTCTTTAGTTGTCTGTGATCTACCTAATACCTGGGTGAGCCACTGTTCTGGTGGGCTTTCAAAAGACCCCCGGCTACAGGAAGTCAAGCTCAAGGTCAATCAAGTCTCCTCCAAGCACAGGTCACTGAAATTGTGATCTGCACAGAAAGTAAGTTGCACACAGGTATCTGAAGACATCTCAAATTGCTCCCACATTTTCAAATTAATTATTTGAAAATCTAGGGCAAAACTACATAATGCATATTTTAAGTGAGAAAGGTGTCAGTCAAACCAGTGCACTAACAAAATTTCTGTAATCTCAGAGTCAAAGTAAGAAGGGGGACAAATGGGATCACGAGAGGAATGGGATGAAAAAATTGGATTTTCATCTCTGATTTATGGTCACAGTATTATAAGAAACATTAATTGAGTAACAGCATATGTTTTTACTACAAATACATTCTGGCTTAATCAAGAGGAAATTGTGAGGCTTTCAATATGACAAGTTAGTTTCAATTAGTGCTGCTTCATTTTCTATTCTAAACTAATACTATTGTATTTGACTGCTAACCACTGGTCTGGAGAGACGAGCCCTGGGCACACGCACACACACACACAAACATGCACACACAACCCCCAGAATAAGAACATGGAACCATGGTTACATGTCTGTCAACCACATCAGAGTTTCCTCACAACAAATTTTCCACACAGGTACTGTTGGGAACTTTAAATACCGAAAACTTTTTCATCTTGCATCTGAAATTGCACAAAAATAGATCCAGAATCCAACCACTTCTCACCACCACCACCAACGCCTTCTTTGGGTCAGGACCCCTATCATCTCATGCTGTGACATTGCAATGGCTCCTAAACTGGTCTCCTCCTTGCTTCTATCCTTACCCTCTGAATGCCATTTTCAACACAGCAGCCATGGGGAGCTTTTTAAAACTGAGACCATGTAACTCCTGCACAAAACCTGCATTAACTCCCCAACTCAGAGCATAAACAAAGACCCTATAATGTCCTACAAGTCCCTATGAGATCTGGTCCCATTACCTTTCTGACTTCATCCTTAACCACACTCCCCTTTGCCTACTTTATTCCAGCCACACTGGACTCCATGCAGCCCCTCAAGCATGCCAAATGGAAATTCTCAAGCCTCAGAGCCTTTGCACTGTCTGTTTCCCCTGGCATCCACATAGCCAATCCCCAAACCCCTTAAGTCTTTGCTCAAATTCACATTCTCAATGAAAAATCTGATGACAATATTTAAAATTGGGGCCACTCATCCCATTTCCTTCACCTCCCAGCATTCCTAATCTTTCAATAATCCATAGCACTTATCAACCAAAACACCATGAAATTTACTTACAACATGTACTATCTGTCTCTCTACCAGAAGGTAAGGTCCATGAAACCAGAGATCTTTATTTCATTCACAGATACCTGCCAAGTACTTAGAGCGGTGCCTGACACAGAGCACACAAAGGCATTCAGTAAATATTTGTTGAAAGAATAAGTGAATGATAACGTGTTTTGAGCAATTAAAATAAGCATATTCTGAATCACTAATTCCATTTGTATTGATGCCTAGAACCACTTAATCACCCAGAGCAGTGGCTCTTACACCATCAAGCCCAATGCACCATCCTGAAAACAAATACTTTATAATACCCTTTTTCTGAGTCTGAAATGAAATTCATAAACAATAACTCACTGGTACTAATATTCTTTTAAAAATCAATATAATGCCCTCACTCTAAAATTTTTTTAAGGAAGTTATAATAACATAGGTAATTGAAAACACTCAGGCACACAACACTAGACCTTCACTACTCAAAGTGTGGTCCGCAGGCCAGCAGCACTGGCCATCATCAGGGCTTGTTAGAAATGCAAAATCTCAGCCCCGTTCCCATCACAATCTGCACTTTAACAAATTCCCAGGTAATTTATTCCCACTTTAAGCTTCGAAAAGTTTGAGAAGTACACCATATGCTCTAAGAGACATGAAGAAATTGTGTCTGTTCCTATTCCTAGAACCACCTTAATGCAATAACCACAAAACACAGCCATCAGGTATGCTGCACTGCCATTTCAAATAGTCAGAACAGCATGATATGAATTTTCTGAAATGGTGAAAATTCTTGGTAAAGCTTCAAGCTAATAAAATCTCCTCCAAGTATATTAAAACATAACAGCTCTTTTCCTTGGAAACTCAGCATATATTACATGTATATTAAAATCAAGCAAAAAACAAACCAACCACACCCACACTTTGAGATCATATGTAAACAGAATCCCAACTTAAACAGAGAGTAGGAAGCAGATTTAGATCCGGTGGCACATTTGACAGTCCAGTGGGATGCTGGGCAATTCTTCATTGAGCCTGACTGTCCACACTGAGGCCACAAGGCCCCCCACTGACTGGCAGGTGCACCCCATCACAGCAACAGCTAACACCTGCCCCGTGGACTGCCACCACACTCTCACTGAGGACCCCAGACCAAGCGCAGTTCTTACCTTTTCAGAGCCCTGCTTCTGAAAGGGGGAACCAGAGGCTCCAGGTTTAAGATACGCTGAGCTTCAGTGTAAGAGCTGCTCCTGCTGCAATACCACGCCTTGGGCTGCCCCACCCCAGCTGACTACAGGCCACCTGCTGGCTGGCTCACAGCTGTGGCTGTAGGTGGTGGTGACGTTGACAGCAGTGTAAGGACAACTCTGTGGCAAGGCACAGAGCAGGGAGAGAGCAGTGGGTGTGTCCAGGGTCTGCCATTTTGAACCTCCAGCCCCACTTAACAGTGTCCCTAAGCAAGCTCTGGGACTGTTCCTGTGCCTCGGTTCCCTCAACTGTAAAACAGGAATAGGGACTGTTTCTACTACTATTTCCATATCCCAGCTGAGAAAATAAAGCAGAGAGGTTAATTACCTTGCCCAAAGTCACACAGGGGTAGAAAACTCCAATGAGTCCATGTTCCCAACCATTATACTATATGAAAATGGCCAATTGATATTACTGCTACTGTCATATTTCTGGTTCAAAAAAGTGATAACCTGAAGCTCCAGTAAGCCCTCAGATAAATGAAAGGACGGCTTCATTAATTTAAAAGACCTTGGCCTCTACAGTGGCTCTTAAACATTTGAGAGAATCAGAGAGCATCAGAATCCCGGGAAAGGTTTGCTAAAGCATAGCTTCCTGGGTCCCGCCCACAGATTCCAATTCAGTAGGCCTGGGGCCAGGCCTGATAATTTGAATTTCTAACAACTTCCCAGCCAGTGCTGATCTAGGGACCACATTTCAAGAACCACTGACATAAATACTGGAAATTTATGGCCACAGGGTACTCAATTACATCAAGAAGCAAACAGAGTCAAAACAGAAGCTTGGGAGTCACTTCTGTTTGAGGTATATTGATACAAAACTGGGTCAGCTTCCTAGAGAAACTAAGTGAAAGTGGATAAAAACCCAAAGCATTGCAACCACAACATGAACTCTGATGGTTTACTTCCTTCCTAAAGCTTCTGAAAAGGGTAAAAGTCACCAGCAAGAATCCAAACAATGACTTAAGATTCAAATTCCGGAGTGTTTAGTATTGTTGCTTAGCCAGTGTTTCTTTGGTAATGCAACAACAGAACCCTTTTAAAGGAAAAACATTCTCTCTGACCCACGGCTGTCTGTAGACCCCAATCTGGGAAAATGGGTTAGGGACATGGATACTTAGTGGCATTAGACAGCATTAAGAAATTCAGAACAAGAAGTAATGGGTGCTACATGAACTCAAACAAGAAACTTTTATGACACTTTGCTTTGAAGGCCTTTGCCAAATCTAATCAGGCAAAAATAGAAGGAAAAGAGTCCAGATTTTGGAACAGCATGCCTCTAAAATCCCCAAGCCAGAAACTGTACACAAACAGCTTCCTCTTGCACTAGGTTTGAACCTCTTCAAAGATTTTTCTAAACAAAAAAGGATAACCACCAAAATTCTTACAATGATCCTTACAGAGATTTAAACTTGTTCTACTATACTTAGTCAATGATATGCTTGTAATAGAACCACCAGCCTTTCTTTGCCTATTTGCAAAAGGGAGACAACCAAAACCTCCAAAATTTGGGGCACACCCAATCATTAATTGGGGTCTTATTCCTAGGCCCTGGCTCTGGGCACCCGATCAGCAGTGCCAAACATTTTCCAGTAAAAGCAATCCTTATGAAACTAAAGAATTACCCATTGTACAACATGGAGAAATGAAAGAAGTACTTTTAATAACTATTGGGACAGGGGAAGCAACCATGAATTCAGAGGGTTTTAAATGTAGTCATTTATCACTAACAGCATCAAGGGCAAAACACTGTATACACATGCATGAGACCTACTATTTACCCAGCCAAGAGATGAAAGTAGCTGATAATATGAATTCCCAGACCTCACCCACTGATGGAGGGCAGCAGGGCACCACCTGGCTGCACATGGATCCCAACAAGTTTGTTTAAAACAGAATTGATCCCAAAGTAACCTCAACATGGAGAAAGGAGGACTCTCACACCTTTTGTCATTGATTTCATCTAAAATAATAAGCCTTAAAGCCATTTTAGGCCATTTTAGGGAGACAGGTACCCAGAGACAAACAAGACAAACAGAAAAAAAAGAATGGCCTAGAAATTAGCCCCTGTTCATATGGAAGGCCAGGGTTCATTCTGCATTTTCATATTCTATATTGATACAAAAATCAGACCTTCAATACTTTGGGTGAACTCCAAATACATCCATACATCTGACACATTTACCTTGAACTTCAGAAAATGATCTTAATTTTTTGGATCACTTCCAAAGCAGTCTTTTTATTTTTTGTAGGAAAGCCAGGGTAGAGGCCTTTATTTAGAAATAAAGTGAGAAGACAAAGCTCCTGGCTCACGCCAGGAGGGGACAAGAGAGCTCCGCAAAGCAGTCTTTTAATTTCAATAAAGCATTTCATTGGGAAAGCGAACAGAATTTGATGGTAGTTTGGAACTTGGTTAAGCTCTTCCTTACTCTAAAAAAAAAAAAAGGTCACTTTAGCACAATTTTCAATGACCATCTCCAAAGCAGACAATAAATGCATGCAAACACATACACAGACACACACACACACTCAAGCTCCTCCAGATTTTTCATCTAATGCACAGAACATGTGCAGAGATGCCGTTTCCTGAGTCACCTAGTCACGTCTAACAAACTAACTCAAAGACTGTTCAATGAATTGGATGGAAATGTCTACCAGGAATGATAACGCTCCAGCAGAAAAATGTCTCTTGATGTACTAGTCAGGCAGCTATGTTAGCTAGGGTGTTAATTAAACGAAATTAAAAATAAAACTGTATATTTTTCCTAGCCTTGTCCAACTCTCCCCAAAAAGAACATTCTCTCAGACCCCAGAGTACGTCTGCAGATCCCAGTTTTAGAAATGAGGCTATGGTAATCCCCACCATAGATATACTTAATGGTCTATGCAACACAGCAGATAGAAATGACCCAGAAGACAGGGAAATAATCCTTCTCTCCTCATACCTCAGCATTAACCAATTCTATCCATACTTCTCTAAAAACATGTCTCACATGTATTCCTTCCTTTAAACTACACCACCTCTCTAAGCTGTGGCTGCCTCCTGAGTGGGCCTTGGCCACTGCTGCTTACACATTTCCTTTCCTCTGTCCATAATTTCACATGAGTCCAGCCTGCCTGGTGGCCTCTGATGGATCTACCTGAAATAGGTTTTCTTTTCTGCCCTCCACTATTCAAAAGCTTTCCACCTTTTATTCCCCAGAGCAGGCTGATGAACAGAAGCACCTAGGCACAACACTCTGCAAGCTCTCTGTAACACCTGTGGACCTCCTCTCCACCTAACGCTGGCCCCACGTCAGAGCACTATGACCTAGGCAGGCACTCAGTGCCCTGAACAACCAAGCTCCACTTCCCAGGCTTGCTTCCATTCCACAGGGTTTGAATCACAGCCCCTACTAGTGACAGGGAACAAGGAACTGACCTCTCTACACCTCAGTTGTTTCCTCTGAAATGAGACAAGAATAACTCAAAGGGATGAGGTTACATAAGATAAAATGTACAAAGAGTTTAGCACAGTGCCTGGCCCCTATTAAGTGCTCTATAAATGGTGGCTACTGTTATAAAAACTTCAATCTGTTTTGTATTTTTATATTTTATCTCTCATTTAATCTACTTAACTACTATGTCCCTTCCCACATACATTGTCTTTTTAGCCTCTAAGCCTTACATAATGCCATCCCATTCCCTGGAGTACATTATCATGAAATCTTTTGCCCTCTTCAAACCACAACTCAGGGCTCCCCTTCACTCTATCAACTAACAGCTAAGTATACAGGACTGTGCTAAGTACTGGAGATTCCATAATGAGCAAATTACAAGTGTGATAAATGGCCCAGGGAGAAGTATGATCTGCTTAGAGAGCACAGAATAGGGGGCTTAACCTAGTCTAAGAAGTTAGACAATTCCCTGAAGAAGTGGGCTTCGAGCTGAGCTCTAACTCACAAGTAGGAGTTAACTAAGTCAAGAGGAGGACCCTTACAATGGCAAGGTTGACATTTTGCATGAAGAGATATGATATTAACTCATAAGACTGTGAAGTTAGTGATGTATATTGAAATTTCTACAGCAATTACAAAAGAAAAAAAATGTGGGGAGGTTAAATATAACTATTTAAAAAATTTAGTAATTCAAAAGAAAGCAGAAGACAAAGAAAAAAATAGTGAAATGGCATCCCTAAATCCAACCATATCAATTACACTGAATGTTAATTAAATGTTGATGAACTAAGATTCCAATTAAAAGAGATTGTCAGAATGGATGAAAAAGCAAAACCCAACCACATACTGTACTTTAACTGTAAAGACAGTTGACAGTAAATGGATGGAGAAAGATCTGTACCATTCAAACAATGAACATAAGGGTGCTGTAGTGGCTTTAGTAATACTGGCTAAAGTAGACTTCAAGACAAAGAGCATGGTCAAAGATAAAGAAAGGCATATAATGATAAAAGGGTCAATTAATCAGAAAAGTATAACAATCACGGGCATTCACATGCCTAACAAGTTGAGAGAGACAAGAGGAGCATGTATAAAAATGGCAGGACTGGGAAAATGAAAGAATGCTGTCATATCAGGAGTAGGGGATGCAGGTGTGAGAAGAGGCTCAGCTGTGGGTGGGCAGAGATGACATGGGGTCTTATCAACCAAGTGAAGGACTTCTGGCTTTATCATAAGAACAGTAAAGGGTTTCACAACACGGGAGTGACATCATCCAATTTGAGTTGGACACCTTGTCGAAGTAGGGTCAGACTAAATTGGAGTCTGTGGCAACGGGATTGGGAGTAGTTAGCAGGCTCCCAAAAGAATCAGGACCTCATATGATGGTAGCTAGGACCAATATGGTGGTGGTTCGAGAGGTGAGGAGAAGGGGGAATAGTAAGGGATATTTAGGAGGGCTACTGAACAGGACTTCTGTTGATGTGTTGGATGGAATGACAAAGAATGAGACTGTCAAGGATGTCCACCACATTTCTGGGATAATAATGTCTCTTAGTAACAGGGTACAGCAGCAGTGTTGGAGGGTTTTCTGGAGGGAGGAGGTAGATCACAAGCTCAGCTGTAAATACTACGTTTGAGGTAGCAAGACAAAACATTCCTTATGGGCACTTAGGTAGCCAAGCCTGGAGTTCAGAGACATCTAGGCCAGAGTCATGAAGTTGTGAGTTGTCTGCATGTAGGTAGCAACTGGGTGGCTTAGATCACCTAGGGAGAGACAAGAGAGAGAAGGGACAAGGCCCGGCAAAGACCCCCACAAAAAATCCGAGATTGATTTCATGGACAGGTAGAAGAGGAAAAGCCTTCAAAAGAGACTGAGATGGTGCAGCCAGAGAGCAGAGAAGGAAACCAGGAGTGCTTTACCCCAGAAGCCATGAGAAGACATGGCTTCACCCAGGCAGAAATGAACAGGAGCAAAGTGCTGCTGGGAACCTGGCTGTTGCATGGGGCCTGACCCTAGAGATGTCTCAGTGGAATGACTAGGGCAGAGGCCAGACTGGAAGCAGTGGGAAAAGGAGGAGGTGAAGGCGAGACAGCACCCAGAATGCTTTGGGGAAAATTTGGAGAAAGAGAGAGATGGGAAAATGGGGTCATGAGAGAGCGGGAAATCTAAGACGGGAGGGTCTTGTGAATGTTTTAATGGCACCATTAAGAATCCAGTAAAGGAAGTAGTTGAAGATAACAAGAGAAAATGGAGATGGCTGACAGCTTGATGTTCCTGAGAAAACAGCACCAAGAAGGCAAAGTCCAGTACCAGACCAACCCAGGACACGCCAAAGGAGGTCTTGAGAGGGCCTGCAGGCAACTGTTAGAGGCGAATTGCATACCACAAAAAAGTCAGTCAGTCCTAACCCCTGTGCCTGTAAATGTGACCTTATTTGGAAAGAGGGTCTTTGCAGATACAATCAAATTAAGATGAGGTCATAGTGAATTGGGGTGCGTCCAACAGACTGGTGTCCTTCCAGGAGAGACACAGAGGGAAGACAGAAGCACCCTGGAGCGCTGCTGCACAAGCCCAGGGACACCGGTCACCTAGCAGAAGCTGGAGGGCAAGGAAGGATCCCCCCCCCAGGGGCTTCTGGCAGTGGCCCTGCCTGCAGTTTGGACTTCCAGCCTCCAGAATGGTGAGAGGATGAAGTTCCACTGTTTTAAAGCCACCCAGTCTGTGGCATTATATTACGGCAGCCCTAGGAAACTAAAACATACATGCAGGGGAGGCTGAAGCCCTCATGGCAGGATCACCCCCAAAATCAAAAATTTGGCAGCACAAGAGGACCTTCACTACAGAGTCTACACAGCTGGGAAAAGCAGCATCCGTCACCTCTGTGTAAGTGGGACCCTCCACTCCCTGCACCACAGCAATAGGGACTGATTTCTGTTTAATCTCTTTTAAAGGAGCTATCATTTGATACCTTTTTGAGAAGTTTTTTAAAAATGGGGAAGGGGTTCCCCATAGCAGCCAAAATCTATGCAAGAGAAGACATTGCCACCAGCCTCCTGAAGAGGGCCAGGGAAGGTGCCAGACTGACTTAGGGGAGCAGCACTCCCTGAAAAGGCAAACCAGCACTTCTCCCACCCCCTTCTCTAACACCGGTGCCACAGCCGCATCAAAGCCACATCTGAAACTCAGCTCTTTGCCTCCACCCTCGTCTATACCGCCATTAATATTCACCCCATCCAAACCACACCTGCAGGCCATCAGTCATTAATGGTGGGGAGTGGGGGTCTAGACAAAATTGAAAGGCTACCAGCCTCACACCTGTACAGAGTAGCAGGCTAAAAGAGAAAAGAAATGAGGCAACAAAAATACCAGTCCCTGGCCTTTCAGCAGCACATTCATGCCCAGCCTCATAACAGCCAAGTGGCTTAGGCAGGATGGGTCCCCATTTACAACGTGAGAAACTGAGGCTGGGCAGAAGTGAAATGGTTATATGGCCTTGTGAGAATCAGGCCCCCAGCAGGTCTAATGTGTTCTCCAAGCCAGTGAGATCTTTGCAGAGATCAGTGTGCTTCCAGCCAGCCTAAGCTGGAATCCTGGCTCCCTTTCTTCTGTGAAATGGAGGTACCTCCACCTACCTCACATGCCTATTGTAAGGAGTAAGTGAAGAATCATGTGAGGCATTCAGCGCAGTGACTGGTATATAGTAAGTACTTTAAAAACTGAGTCATCATTGTCGTGTTTTGTATGGCCAGCACATATAGGGCCAAATCATCACATGACCAGGTAACTCATTAACTCTCTGGTAAATTGGATGGAAATGTCCAGCGAGGGTGACACGTTGAACACGAGGCTCACAGAGGAGCCAATTCCCAGTGACAAGCCTCCCTCACCCTACCCGTTAAGTGGCCTAGTGGGACAGGGAGCCCCTCCTCCCCATTTTAAAGTAGGAGAGCTTTGACTCAAATTATGTCTAAATATACTTAGTATTTATTCCACTCTTATCTAAATAATTGTATCCATCAATTCATATTCAAATCCCATTGAAATGCATGTCACTCTCCAATATCAAACACCTGGATATGGCTCTCAGACTAGGAAAACTGCACGAGAAAAATACTTGAAGTTTTAGATTTGCATAATCATAAAGTAGCAAAGAGGACTTAAGGTATCTGCTGGTTTATCCTGCTCAGGACTGTATTTAAGGCAGACTCAAAAGATAGTTTTCTCTTTGGAGCTCCCACTGCTCAGGTAGGTCACAGTCCCATACAATTCTTGCACTGTGATCGCATCTAATGTCAACTCTTCCTGTATATACTTTTCATTTAGTACTAAGCAGGCCTCCCACTGTGCTAGGTGATCTGAGGGCAGAGAACACAAACACAAACCATAGTTTCTGTCCTGTCCTCTGAAGTTCACTATCTAGTGAACTCACACTTACCCCCTAACCTGGCTCATTTTGTTCACCCTTCTACCCCACGCCTAAATTAGTCTCTAACCCCATAGCTGAGAAAACAGCACTGAGAAGACAAAGTCCAGTACCAGACCAACCCAGGACACGCCGAGGGAGGTCTTGAGAGGGCCTGTAGGCAACTGTTAGAGGCTGAATTGCATACCGCAAAAAAGTCAGTCAGTCCTAACCCCTGTGCCTGTATATGTGACCTTATTTGGAAAGAAGGTCTTTCCAAATAACACACCTGTAGGAAGGTTTGTCGTGAATTTCCCCAAATGAATTGCAGATTCATGAAAAAGCAAAACTTGCTGGGTGATAAGGATACAATGAATACCTGAAAAAATCAAATTAAACTGCAGAATACCCTTCTCCCTACCCGGGAAAAAGGGAACAGGGACTGCGGGTTTCTCTTTATTTGTGGTGGTGGCAATCTTGGTCATTTGTTTAAGGTCAATTACTTGGAAACAGAGAGGCAAAGCCTACAATTGTGAGCTAAGAAAACAAATGTCCCAGCGTCCGCCTCCCAAAACGTAGCCTCAGAGCCTCTGTTAACACCTGCCAGCCTCCACCCTTTTTATTTTGGGGAGGTTTACTCATTCCCACCTCTTCTATGGAGCTTAGCCAACCTTCCAAGCAATTCTAGCAATTAACCACCACCAAAGCAGCCCACGAGGACATGAAAAACAGGTACTGAAGGCGAGATTAAAGCATGGGACAGGTGGTACAAACCAAAGCTTACATTCAGTCACAAGACCTTCAAGTAAACTAGTTCATGCCAGAAGGCACAGGGTGAATGGGGTGGGGAGTCTGAATATTCACTCTAATCCAGCAATCAAGTAATTTCAGATTACCTGTCATATCACTAAAGACACCACAAAAGTGTGTCACTTTGAGGTACTCAAGCAACGGCACCTACCATCCAAGAAATCTGAGGATTTTCCACTCTCCTCTCTTCTTCATAATCCTTTGACTATCTTGCCACCAACTGTCCATTCTTCCTCTCCAGTCCTATTTAAAGCCCTGATTAGTCAGGCTCTTTTTACTTCACGCTTTTGGTCACTACAGCCGTCTCCCTCGCAGCCTCCCCGACTCCATTCTCCGCCGACTGGATTTATTAGGCATTAGCTAATGAGATAAATCTGACAGCAGGGCCACGTGAGCCCATCACCAGCCCCCACGCCCCAACCTGTGGGGCCTCCAAGCCTGATCGTGCAGGCGCGGTCCCTGTGCCCCTGCACCTCACTCATCCCACCTTCAATGTTTTCTTATGAAGGGGGGCAGCCTGCCCCCACTCACTCAGAACCTGCCCCTCACACCCTACATCCTCCAGTGAGACCTTCTAGTATTCCAACCCTCTCTTTTCTAAACTCAGGCAGCATTTTTAGCCTCACTATATATAGAGAATGGTGACAGCAGGGGCTCAGAAATCCAACTCCATCATTAAGCAGCTAAATGATCTTGCCAAGAATCCCACCCCACCCTCACCCATGCCACCCACCCCCGTGCCTCAGTTTCTTCATCTGCAAAAAGGAGATAACAGTACCCACCTCAGAGGCATTTGAGAGGCTGACATAAAACCAAACTTGTAGAACAGTCAGAATAACCAACACATTGGCTGCCATGATATGTGGCACATTACACACCATACCAAATGCATAATTCTTTGGTTTAAAAATAAATAAATAAAACTAAGTTACTTTTTAAATGTTTTCTGTGTGCCAGTGAACCAGATATTATTTGCTAGACCAGTGTTACTTAGAATGTGGTCCTCTGCTATTGGTCCTCAATAAGAAATGTGCAAAAATTTGAGAGTAAGTGCTTGCAAACTTTTATAGCGATTTGACATTGCCACTACACTCAAGTGGCATTTCATTTTTCTAGTAATTCATTTTTATCACATACTTGTATCAGTCTGCAACAGATTGAAAATTAATTTTAAAAAACTGGTCCTTCACCACAGATGTTTTGAGAAGCACTGTTCTAGAGGGGACAGAAGCAGATTTCTATTTCTCTTCCACGCCCCCACATCACCTAGCAGAGTGGGAGGCATATATCAAGTACTAAGTAAATGAAAATGTAACTTCAAAAACATTTCGATTATTTAATAATGACTGAAAGCAGATTTCATGTGAGTGCTCAAAATGTAAATAGTCTAATTCATGAAGAATCATTTTTTTTTTCAAGAGGGAGTTGACATTTAGCCTACAACTGACCCAAGAGTAAAACCAGCTTTGAGGCCAAACATATTTTTCATATTGCCTACTAACACAGCACTATGTGGAGCTTAAAAAAAAAGACAAAAAAATAAAACCCTGAGCAATGTCAATATTAACCTTCCTCACAGCGCTCAGGAGAAAGATCAATTATTTAACACTGCCTTGGACACAGTCTTGATAGAGCCTCCATACCTGTATGGGAACCAGCATCTCAGCAAAAAAATTTCCAATGACACTTCACACAAAATACATTTTTATTAGCTCTTCACTCCTGCTGCCAATGCCTGAAATGGGCCTAATCGCAACGACCTTATTGGATTAATCCATGAATGAAATGGCTGAAAAAGGAAAGCAGCAAATTCTACCAATTTTAATTGACAGCAAGGCGGCATTTGCATAGCTGAGCCGTGGCATGCTGGATGGGAGCTGAAGGCTCAGTTTATTCCTGCTGAAGAAAATCGTTGCACATTCATACCGACTCTGGAAATGCCTATAGGAAATTCAAGGTAAGAGGGAGCCCCGTGACACTGCTGCCTGCCCTCCCTCTGCCTGCCCTCCTTTCTCGGGGCAGCCATCCATAACACTGTACAATAGGTGTCACTCCCTTTGCGACCTCAATGTCCTGGCCCCAGGACCAAGTCAGCTTTGCTCTAGCAGATATCCCTTCTCTCTCCAGTTCTTTTAATTTCTCCTCTCTCAACTGTACCCAAAATCCACAGGCATGTTCAAGTTTATAGATTCAATAAACTCTTGCTTTATTGCACTACTTCCAATTCCTCTGAAGATCATGTACCATTTCACTTCTGTGTCTTTGCCCAGAAGGCCTTGTCACGTGAAAAACACCCACATTTCTGAAGACTTTTTTAATCCCTCCAAAGAACTGACCCCTCCCTCATTTGTTCCACCACTCCACTGAATCTTTTAATGACTTTACTGCTGTAAGCACAGGACCTTCCTCTCACCACTCAAAGTTCACCAAGGAAAGGAACCATGTTTTATAGTTCCTAGTGTCACCATTCCCTGTACCAGGCTTCTAATAACCATTTGCTCATAATGACTACCTGGTTACCAAATCCTGTCAACAAATATTTAACTCCTACCCTCTCCTTAACCCGATGCTCTCCTTCCCTCTGGTTATCAGTGGGAGATAAAAGGGCCATGGTCCCTCCTTCATGGGACTTACACTGGTTGGGGGACAGAACAGATAATAAATCAAACACGAACTGTGTTGCATGCTGAGGAGCAAGTAATCACTTTGCAGAAAACAAGGCAACCAGGTAGCAGGGGACACACATGTAAAGGTCCTCACAGGAGAAACTGCTAAACTCAGAAGCCAATGGAGTTGGACCCTCACCCACTATAAAGTCTCCTTTTGGGCCCCTCATCACCCCACACCCACTGCTCAACAACCCATGAGAGTTCTTGCTCATGTGGTCCAGAAAATTCCTGGAGAATTCCAACATCAGGGTCTGCCTGCTCCTCCATCAGCCATGACTTCAAACACCTACACACACATCACACCCAAATCCAGATTTCCAGCTTCTGCTACTGTACATTTCACCTGGAATCCCCAGAGGAATTTCAAATTGAAAACATTCAGAAATGAATTCATTCTCTCCACTCTCACCACTGCTTTCCCTTGGAAAAAAAATGAGCAAGTTCTTTTGATCCCTATGGCATATTAGTTTGGGGACCACCGTCAAGCCACCTACTCCACTGTCTTAGCCAGTGTTCTCATGACCAAGACCTCTGCGGGTCCCAAGAATTTTCCAACTATACTTTGTGTGAGGCAAAATTTTCTTCATATCCTTCAACCAAAACAACATATTGTGACAGAGAATTAGGTATGAGAGTCCAGATATTAATGATAGATATTTGCAAAGATGTAAAACAATGAAGCTCTCTTCACTTATTTTTTTTTGTTTGGAGAGCTAATTACTGTTCATAAAAACACTTTTAACATGAAATGGTTATTTTTTGACCAAATTAATATATATTTCTAAAATTTCTCGGTTTTGATTTCAAATACAGTAAATATTGAGATATAACCTACATAAACAAGAGCTCTATGTTTAAGATTGTAAATGGATCTAATACCAGAAAGTTTGGGAATCTCGACCTGAGCTGAATATGTTGGTATAGTCCTGTGCTCGCCCCTCTCACCTCACACATCTACTTGGTCAATTCTGCCCTTCAAGTAACTGTTCTCTTAAATCCTCTCTTCTTTCTTCCCAAGCCCTGCAAGCCAAAAAAACAGACCCCCAAAAGATATGATATCCACATCAAATCCTGGAACCAGTGAATGTTATCTTATTTGTTAAAAGGGTCTCTGTAGACATAATTAAGTTAAAGATCTTGAGATGGTGTCATCCTGGATTAGAGCGGTAGGCCCTAAATCCAGTAACTCGTGTCCTTAGAAGGCACACCCACAGAAGAAGAGACACACACAGGCCATGTAGAAATAAAGCCGAAATTAGACTGATGTGGCCACAAAGCAGCCAAGGAACACTTGGAGCCACCAAAGGAGGGACTCCCTGCAGAGCCTCCAGGGGGCGTGCAATCCTACCCACAGCCCTTCCCAGCTTCTGGCCTCCAGAGCTGAGAATAATTTCTGCTGTTTCAAGCCACCTAGTTTGTACTGCCTCATTATGACAGCCACGGGAAACTTAAGAACCCACCCCCAGGCCTGGATTGTCAGGGACCACCTAGCTAGTCAGTCTTTCTGCCCCAATGGGACCCTCAGAGACACTGTCCCCTTAAACTGCAAACCTTAGTCATCTTAAATCTAATTGCCTTAACACCCTTGAATGGCACCTCAGTGCCTCCACCATAATACCCAAATGCTCCAACATAGTATAAAAAGGCCCTCAGAACTTGACCTTGTCTTCCTTTGCCACTCCAACCTCACTCTGGCCAGCACACCCACCCCATGCCCAGACCCATAGCCCAGAACACATCCCCTCTTCCCAAAATTAATTTCCTTTCACATCCTCAGTCCCATCCACTCTTACACATCCTCCAAATCCCTGACTCAAAAATCTCCTGTATTAGGTCCTGTCAAAATGCATCACTCCCTCTTATTTCCACAGCACTTTGTGCATTCCTCTCAAAGAATCTACGAACATTGTATTCCTTATTTACAGGTCTGTCACACCATCTAGATCAGGGTTTCTAAACCCCAGAACTACTCACAGTTTAGGCCAGATAATCCTTGGGTGGAGGGGCACCTGTTCAGAGTACTGGAGAATGTTAGTGACATCCCTGGTTTCTACCTACTAGATGCCAGTAGTGCACACATGCGCGCACACGCACACACACACGCGCACACACACACACACACATAAACACACACATTATCCCAAAATGTCTTCAGACAGTGCCAATGCCCAGGGGCAGAGGCAGGGGGGGTCAGTTTCAAATGATAACCATTGCTCTGTATTGAAGTCTTTGGGGCCCAGGCCCACACCCAGTGCTCCTAGCACTCGCTTATCCTTTCATTCACAAAAATATTTTAAGTCCTAAGTATGAACCAGGCTCTGCGCTTGAAGCCAGGGACATAGTAGGAATGAGAGTCTTAGGCCCCGCCCGCATGAAGCTACAACTCGCTAAGTGCCTACAAGGTCCTCAGTAATACTGGCTGAATGACTGAATTTGTTTGGCATATATATATAGTGTTTCCCTAGAAACATGGAAAGTGAAAAAACCCAGGGGCTAAAATGTTTCCTCTTTTCTGAGGGCTATAGCATTTGGTAACTAAGGGGATCCATCTACACAGAATGCCCTAGAAATAGGCAACTGGTATAACGTGTATTTGTATGTTCAAGAGAGCTACCCACTTGGTTTTCAACCAAGAAAACAAAAGCTAGATAGGATCTAACCACAAATGCCAGTGTTAGAGTTATGCACACTAGAGACCAGGGATTTTGCTGGGAGGTTCCCCACAAAGACAAGAGTACCTGAGCTTCCAGGGTATTCTCCCCTCTGCCGAAGAGACACCACACAAGATTCTGACAAACTGAGAAGATGAAACTGTGAGCTGGACAGCCCAGCTCTCACAGAGGTACTTGGTGCCTACAATGCAGAGTAATTGTCAATACCAGGGCAACATGAGGGGCCTTACCAGAAGCCAAGGCTGTGTACAGAGGGAAGGCCAATTAAGGTGCAAGAACAAATCAGGGCATACAAGTGCTTGGCCCAAATCTGCCTTAACAAGTCACTTGAACCTCCCTGGGACTCAATTTCCTTTTGTAGTGAATAAGAAAGTTAGAACCCATCTTTAGGTTCCCTTCTAGCTCTGAACATACCTGTTTCCCAAAAAATGGCCCAGACCCACAGAATCTCCCTCTCCAAACAAAACACAACAAGGCTCTCTCCCTCCCTTTCCACCAAAACTCTTTCTACCAGAAATGGAAATAAATAAAGGGGCTGTTTCCACTTCCCCTCAGCTTCTAATAGGCACTGGGCAGAATTTACTGCCTAATGAGCAAGATGCGGATGCTCTTCGCCGCTTGCTGTATACTCATTAAGACAGAGAGGTGGAGAGTTCTGGGAATGTGTATTCTCATGAAAAAAAGGGCTCATGCTGTGATGATTTGAGGGTGCTGAAATATAAATCAGAAGTACCATGACACCATTAGAATGCTTCTGGCTACAAGAAATTAACAAGTCCAACAGTGGTATAAACCATGTGATTATCTGTTGTGTACTTAACAAGAAGTCCAGGCAGAGGCGGTCCCAAGGTCAGTTCAATAGCTTAACACCTTTATAAACCTACTTAAATCATCTCCTGTGTTGGCTTTTCATCCATAAGCTTGCTGCCTCATGGGCACAAGACAGGTACCCTAGCCCCAACTATCATAGCCTCTTACCACTTTTCCAAAGATGGGAAACTAAAGTGCCACCAGGGTATTAAGAGAGGGCATCCTTCCCCTGTGCCTGTACTACTTTCAACAAGGAAAAATTCCTGCACCATTAAGTCCGGTACATTTTCATTAAATCTCTTTAGCCAACATTAAATCATGTGGTCACTCCAAGCTGCAAGAGAGGCTAAGAAAGTGAGAATCGGAGTCTTTAAAAAAATTTCTCTGGTGGGCAGCAGGTAAGAGAACCTGGGGTAAAAATGGCGGCAGAGTAGCCCACAAAGCACACAAACGACCATACCCAGCAGTGGGCTGGTAATTACTTAACAACCAGCTTCCAACAAATAGATGAACCATACTTGGTAGGATCTGCCAGTTTCCTTGGTGTAAATATTCCCATTATGCCAGATTTCAGGCTACCAACATGACAGTAACCAACTCACAAAATTCCTAAAATCTTCCACAGCCAGCTGATGCAGGCATGTCCAGCACACCGCTGCCTGCCTCACACTGGGCAGCGATTTAAGTCTACACTGCTCCTTCATAATGAAAACGTTCCAGCCGGGTATTGTTGCCTCCTGCTCATAGGTGAGGAAAACGACGCAGCAGCCCAAATGTCACGGCCCATGTGGCAGGTCTGGCAGGCGCACAAAGCAGCCCTCACGTGGACCTCACCACACTGCTGGCAGCATCGGGTGTGCCAGGCTCTCTGCTAACACTGCCAGACCCCTCTGCAGCAGCTAAAGGGGCGCCAGCTTACTTTGGAAACAAAACAACAACAAAGACCCATTCCCATAAACCAAATCAAAGTCACCAAATAATTATCCTTGAAGTTTTTCCTCCCATGACAATAGTGCAGAACATTATTGTTCTACCTTAGAATACAAACAATACAAAAAAATAAAATGACCACCATCCTTGAGATATAACAATTGTTTGCATGTAGATTATGTAGACATGTATATTTTTTAAGTAGAAATCATGCTTTTTATAACATATTGACATATTTCTTTATTATGTTATTTTCTAGAGAGGATAGTATAATGAACATCCCTATTGCTGTCCCCCAACTTCAGAAAGTATCTAAAGACAATTAAAAGTCCAAGTGTCTCCATGTTCCTCTCAGGGAAGAATGCGTAGGAGGCAGACACCTCCCTCTACACTTTCCTTGGATTTCTCCCTTCACATGGCTGTCCCCACTCAAGAACCCAAGGTCAGATTTTCTCCAGGCCACGCCAACCAGCTCCTTTCACCACTGCTCAGAGAACAAAGCTAAACCTTTAATCACGTCCACTCTTCCTATGGATCCCTCCAGCTCCTCTAATTCCTGCCTACTCTGTCAGAGCCCCACTACAGGAGTTCAGAACTTCAGCAAAGCAGAACTTCAGAAGAAATACACCACAATTCTTGGAAGTTTCCAAATTCCACTTACTCCATTCCTCTACTTCAGCGTTGTTTTCCCCCATATGTGCACACAACCACAGGAGGCACTACTAACTGGTTCAACCAATATCCCAGGTCTCTGCTCATTGTCATCCTTTCCTACCTAGCACTCACCCAAAGCAGTTAGCTTTCCGGACCTCACTTTCTGGTCCTACAACTTCCTAAAGGATCACATTCCATCGCCACAGGTACTAGCCTAAGTAAAATACCCCACCATCTAAAGGCCTGTGGCTGCACCCCAAATTAACAGCTTTACATGAATGAGTCTCCAAAGAGCACAAGCTCACAGTCAAACATAAAACTCTGCAGCCTGACAAACTCAAAGAACATCCTTCTGGGACAAAGCAAGACCTGCTCCCAGGCACCCCAGGTTAGCCAAGTACACACATTAGGGAACTATGGCTATTTCAGGACCAAGGCATGGTATTCTACTCTGCTGTGACCATGTACAGAAAAAAAGCGTGTGCTGGGAACCATGGTTATTAGCATCAGACTTCAGAGAGGAAAGTAGCTAAACTCACTGGCACTATTTTGAACCAAAAGGCACTACTATTTCAAGTAGTATATGTGTTTTTTGATTTTAATACATTCAACAGTGGAAAGCAGGTAGGAATAGGGGGGAGTCTAGTTTACAATACTCTGTACAGATAAAGACACAAACTAAAGCAATTGTTCTCAAACTTGACTGTGTTTAGGAATCCCCTAGAAAGCTTGTTTAAAATGTAAATTCCTCAACTTCCTTCCCAAAAATTGACTCAGCAGGTCTGGGGTGGAGGGGGACACATGTGCATTTTTAACAAACATCTTTGAGGATTCTGCCTCAGGTGGTGGCAGTCCTGAGAATCGACAGCCACCTGGGTTCCTCCTCTACCACAAAGTTTGGATGGAAACTCTTCAGTGAGCAGCAGGAAGCAGGGCCTCTGACCCAGTGCTTCCCACACTGATTCTGGCCTAAGAGTCTCATGAGGCAAGAGTTAAACAAGCAGTTGTCCCTTCCAGAACTCTGGTGTTCAGGGAGGTCTACGATGGGGCCCTGGAGTCAGCCAATTTATTTCAGGGGGAAGCTTTCTCTCTAACCATCTCTGTCTTTTGGTCCCCCAGGCAACTGGTCAATCTGTCCTCTCTTCCCAGGCAACTTTATCAACAACTTCCCTCTGAAAGATTATAAGAGACAGATTTTCAACTCCCCTCTTCCCACCTCCCCAGCTGTCTCTAATATAAGCATTTAATGTGTTTTAAGAGTTTTAGATGTTAACAACAACAAAAACTAACAGGCTCTACCAAAATAAAACAAGCATTGGGACAGTTAAATGTTATAAATACAATTGCTCATTATGAGTTCCTCCTGCATTTTATTCATTTAAGAACTATTTACTGAGCACCTAGTCTAATCTTAAGCACTAGGCAATTCACAACTAGAGACACCTTGGACAAGCCCCTGCTATGGAAGGAAGACCATGGAGAGAAGAATCAACCAATAATGCAATTTCAGACAGTAACAAGCACTACAAAACATAGTAACACAAGATAATGACCTGGCATAAATGAGGGAAGCTGGGTTAACAAGAAAGGCCTCCCTGCGAGTCTAAGAACCAAAAGACAGAAAAATGACTGCAAAGGCAGCAAGGACAGGAACCTAGACACAAAAGAGCTGGGCTTGTTGGAATGAGGGAGATGTGGCCAGTGGTCAGACCACAGAGCCAGGAGGGGGATGAGGATGTCAGGAGGTGGTGACTCAAGGCCCAGAGGCCAGATCCCAGCTGCTAGGGTCTTGTGGGTATTACTTGAAGTGCAGTGGGAACCCCTGGGATCATTTAACAAGGGAGAAGTTATACCTGTACTGAGTGCCATCATAGGCAGGGAAAGTTAATCATGAGGCTTGTCCCATGTCCCTGCCCTACCTCGCCATCTGTGTACCAAGCATGGTTCAAATCTCATTTTATCTTCCCAAGAACCCCATGAAATAGGAACAAATATGAACTCCATCCCATAGGTGATATCTGAGTTAAACAGGCAGTAAGTGATGAAGCCAGAACTCAAAGCCAGGCAGTCTGCCTACACGCAGTGGTTGTGGAGGTGAGCAAGTGCCAGACTGATAGGGCCCCGGAGGCCTAGGTAAGGAGTTTGTGTTTTATTCCAAGTGTAATGGAAAGCCTTTGGAGGACGAATAAGACTTCCTGGCTCATTCCCTTAGACCTGAGCTAAGAGAGAGCAGAGTTTCTGGGAAAAGTGCACCAAATCCTGGTTGAGGGAGCTGCTGAACCAACTGCTGCGACTTCTGCAGGACACAGACGTCTGATCTGCCCTACCTACGCCAGGCACGACTCCAGCCCCTGCAGAACCGGACGCCTTCTCTTCAGGTCAGGGTCCTCAACAAGGGGCCTGAACCAGCAACATCAGATCACCTGGAATCTGTTAGGAATGCAAATTAAGGGGCCCTATCTCATACCTATGGAATCTGAAAATACCAGCCATCTGTTTTTAACAAGTCCTACAGGTGATTCAGATGTGTCAAGTTTGAGAACGGCTTGCAGACACCACCCTGCTCCAATATGGAACCCTACACCCACCCCTCCCTGCTGGTGGGCCTCTCTGGTTCCTGATGTCTGGAAATCTCACTATGGCCCCAGCCTATTTTTCTAACTAATTTCATTTCCTGAAATATTTACTATTCCAACTGTTTAGGCCTCTTCCCCAGGTAAAACTCCTCTTCCTGCCTACTTGTAGGGTTTAATTTAGCTTTCATCCTTGTAGCCTCCAAGGTAAATGTCAACGATGATTTCTGCCTTAACCTAGCCTTTCCCTAACACCCTTCAGTTACCAGATCTCCTCCTTATTCATTCGTTTCCACTTTAATTCATACACTGCAACAAGTATTCATGCCCACACATCCCAGGGATTAACTGCAGTAGGTGCCAGGCACTTCAATGATGCCCAAAACAGCTCTCTCATTCTTGTCCCCAGGACACTGACCCTTTAGTGGGGCATGGCAACATGCAAATCAATACATAATTACAAATGATACATTAGGCCTCTGAGGAGGTCATTGGGCTGAGGCCTGAATAATGAAGGGGAGGCCTGACAGTAGTTTATAACAGCAAATAGTTGGATGTTGAATCCATGCCAGACTCTAGTCTAGGTGCTTTACATGTATTATCCATTTAATCTTCCAACAACCTGATGGAATAGGTGGTATTCTCCTCCTCTCTTTAAGAAGGGAGACTGAGGCACAGGGAGAATAGTAAGTATGTAAACAGCAGAGCTAGGATCCAAACCCAAGCAGACTGGCTCCAGAGCCTGCCACCCAACCACAGGCTAAGGTGAGAAGAGTAAGGGAGAATGGTAGGGAGGCAGTAAGCAGAAAGGTATCCAAGTAGACAAATCAGCATGTGCCAAGAGCCCTTGAGCAGGAAAAAGTCAGCCTGAAATAGAAAAGCAATCAAGTATATTGCTGAAACTGAGGAGCAGTGGATGGGTTGGAAATATATTTGGGAATTGGACTGGACATCTATCTTCACAAATGTGTTATGGGGTATAAGGGAGAAGGAGAACTCAAGGATGTCTCCCACTTTTCTAATTCCCTGCTTTCAAGGTTTGAGGACAGTCTGTGTTTCCAGAGGGCAAAGTATTATAATATATAATAAAGTCCTGTGGAATGCTGATGCACAGAAAGCTCTCCAATGAATATAATTAATCAATCAAGCAGGTCAAGCTTCCAATCCTCCCACCAGCACTACCACCATCACCACTTTTGTTGGCCATACTTGTCTGCATGCTGTCTACATTCACAGGTTCCAACCTATCCCCTGGGAGCTCCTTTCCAGAATACTATTAGCACAGGCTAACAACAATGAGTTACCACCACAGTAATAAGTATAGCTTCTACCAGGAGGAAGGTTTTTCTCACACAAATGTAATGCATTTCAAACCAAGGATTCTCAAATATATCTGAAAAGCACTATTATACTAATTCACAAATGAGAAGTTATACAACTTTCCCAAGGCCATACAATTGCAAAGAGGTTGCGCCAGAATCCAAATCCAGGTCTGCTCAATTGGAAGCCTACACTTCCTCCATTAAATCAGCATTTCCCATAATGTGGAACACACATCTTCATAGAATACAACAATGATTTTCAGGTGCACAGACGAACTTTTTAAAGTCTTAATAATTATAGTTTGAATACATATAACCACATATGTGTATAAAATATTAAGTAAAAAAATATGTATGATTTCCTATAAATTTTACATTACATATATACATTTATGCAATATATATATTACATCAAATCCATGACTCCACGTGTATTCCTGCCTAGGAAACATTTAGTTTCTTAAAAGTCAACTTAAAGAAAACATTAGAATAAAAGTATAGGTAATCAGGGATAGGGCTGAAATCTTGAGGCAATACATAAATAACTAAGGTTTGTGAAACACTGCTAACCACACCACCACCCAAGAACAGACAAGCACCTGTTCCATACTGTATTCAAATTTGGCTACAGTCACACATAACTTTGACTCTCTGCTCCAGAGAGATGAAATCTTGGCTGCCTTGGGGGAAAGGGAGTAACATGAGAACAACACTATTTAACATAAATCGTCCTTAATACAGTATTGGTCTTGACATAAAAACTGGTTTGGTGGTCCAGCTCCTCTGCATATTCACCACACATCTGGATTAAGTCAGGGAAGCTTTCCCTGGCCTGTTTCACTTTGTCAAAAGGAAGTTATATGAAGTAGGCACTTCCAGTTTTAGAATCCCATAAAATGTTAAGACCCTAAGAAGCAAAAATATTATTTTCCAGAATTGAAAAGGCCCCAATCCCAAATTACAAATGACCTAAGAAATAAATGAGAAATAAGACTGCTTGGCACCACACCCCAGACCACCATCCCTTAACTGGAGAGATGCTATCAGCTACGCTCTCTCTGGAAAGATGTGGCAAGACATTAATTACAAGATAATAAACATCAGCCAATCCATGTCCTTGTCCCCACCAAAACTTTAAGAATTTCTGGTCCCTCATTTTTAAGTGATTAACTTTCTTTACATGTGGTCCTTGGTGTCTGTTACTTCCAGGATTAAGTCCTGGGTCAGAGTTACAGGTAAAGAAATGGGTGGGGAAGAAATCTGCAAAATTTCATCACATTATCCTCATGGTAAGCCCCTGGTGAGAACCACCTGTAAAAGCTTCCCAGCTCCATCCTAAATTACTCCGTGGGTGCTCACACATGTTTAAAGGGCTAAACCTCTAAAGGGAATTGTCACTCCTTAATTTCCAAAAGCATTCTTCCTCTATTACTGCAACAGATATAGTTATCAAAAGGAAAGTCTTAAGGCCCCCTTCCTTGCCCTCTTTAAAAAGCCCTTCCTGTGATGTCAGCAGGCCTGTAAACTTTTTAATAGAGGGTTTATTAGATTCCAGGAAAGCAGTTCTGAAATGTGCTCACTTCATGTTTAGCTAAAGAAAACAGAGGATGGGTGGGCTGCATTTGGCAAACTCAGAAAGCACAGCCGGGTAGCAGGTGATCTAAATAAATAAATAAATAAAATGCAAGTCCCTGGGCAAACTGTGTAGCCACGGGTGATGATTATAACTGGAAAGTTGTTACATAATTACTTGTTAACTACTGACAAACACATACATGGCTACAAAATACCATGGTTACTCTAGCCATTGAAAGCCAGCTACCTAGTCCAAGAGTCAAGGTTTCTCCAATTAATTTCATTCAAAGAATTAAACAATCCCAGTACCTATTCCCTTCCAAGGTAACCGGACTGCTTTTACACATACAAAACAGCCTCCAGCAATTAAGCCAAGCGCCTCTAGGGACGAAAATCAGGTTGCCCCTTAATACTGATTTTTGTAAGGGAGATGCAGAAAGAAGTACGTTCATAGAGCTAAATATTTATCACCTAGATAAAAACGACTTCACTCCAAACTGGAAAATTTGAAAAGAGAAGTACCCCCACCCCCCACCTCCGCTCAGTTGGCCCACAACACAAGACCTGTGTTGGATGTACGGCATTCCAACATTTTTCAAAAAGTTTACAAGGATTTACCGAAGCGGCAGGAAGAAAAATAAAGCAGGCAGAAGTGGGGGGAAATCGAGCAGGAGCGTTTCGGCAAGGAAGAACCCAGTGAAGCTCCCGGCGGTGCCGCGCAAGGCCCGGTAACAGGGAAGCGACCCGGCACCCGGAGAGAGACCGCCCAGTGGAGCGAGGGACTGACAGCCGCTCGGTCTCCGCCGCCAAGGGTCCCCCAGCCTCCCAGCCCGATCCCCGCCGCCAGTCCCCCTTCCCGACCCTTCCCCCGCAGCGCCGGCGATGCCAGCTGGGCCAACTTGGCCCGGGTCAGCGCTGCGGAGCGCGGCCCCGGTTGCCGGGGAGGCCGCCGGCGCCCTTACCTCTTTCTGCTTGGGGTCCTGCGGATAGACGTCGGGCGGCCCGAGCCGGGGGCGTTTCAGCGGTCTCTGTTCATAGCTGAGAAGCCCGAAGGCGGCCATGATCTCTCATGTTAACCGGTGAAATGAATGAGAGTTGGAGCTGGAGCAGCCGCCTCTGAGCACCAGGGAGCAGCACTTTGCAGACAGACTCCCTCTCTCCCCCTCCTCGCTCGCTCGCTGTGGCGCTGCAGGCAGGAATAAAGCAGCTGGATGCTGCCGCTGACCGGCACGCAGACACGCACTGATGGGGGCAGCCCTCGGCGGGGCCCCGGCCGCGCTGGAGCCCCGGGACGCACCGCTCCAGTTGCGGCGGCGGAAAGGCTGGAGGTCCTCCTGGGTCCTTCGCGGCGCCTGTCTCCAGTACCCCCCCCTGTCCCCAGGGGGAGGAGCAGCTGATGGGAACGTGTGACTTTTTTCACCAATGGACCCAAACCCACCCTAGCCGGGCTCAGGGTGGGAGCGGAGGAGGGGCAAGGGGGGGTAAAAAAAACTTTTCTTGGGAGCCGAGGCGGGTGACTCAAGTGCTCGCCCAAGGCGAGGGTGGCCCTCCAGTCCAAAGAGACTGCGGAGCGGCTCGCCCCCGCCCCTCCTCCTCCGCAGGGATCCTTCTCGGCTGCCACGCGCCCCGCAGACCCCGCCACCCGGGCGCGGACCTGGCAGGGGCGCGGTGAGAGGCCTGGAGAGGGTGGGGGAGGCAGGGATGCGGGCGGCGGGGAAGCGGCTGGTGCCTCCTAGACGCCCGCCGGGCTCCGGTGGCGCATCTGCGGCTTCGGTCCCCTCGGCGGCTCCGGGCAGGCGCCGAGGCGCGCTGCTGGCGGTCGCCGCGGCTGGAGGGGGCCGTGCTCACTGTGGCGCGGGGCCGACTTAACCCTTTGCTGCCCCTCCAGGGGCTGGGGAAGGCGGGGGTGAGTACGGCGGGCTCTGAGCGCCGAGGGGGGCGGCCGGCCAGCGGGCGTCTCGGACCCCTCCAGCCCGCCGCCCGCGGCCCGGCCGCAGGTCCTCCTCCCCGCTCCCCGCCCCAACAGTTTACCTGTTGGTCCCCCGCTAGTGGGCAGGGGCCGGCGGCGGCGGCACTCCGGCGGCCGTAGCCTCCACAATTCGGGTTGGGATGGGGTGTTGGGTTTGATTTTATTTGTAAGGTATCTTTCTCGTCCCAGCCAACCCTGGGGACGCCGCGAAGTTTGCCACTGTCTGGGGGCGGCGGGAGACGCCGGCTCGCCGCCGCGGGCGTTCTCGCCCCCACGGCCCCGGAGCGCTAGCTTCCGAGTTGGCGGACGGCGGCGCGGCGGCCGCACTGAGCATGCCCAGCTCGGCGGCCGGACCGCGGAGGAGTTGGCTGCGAGCGCGCTCCGATCCGCCTCTCCGGGTTTTCGCAGCCGCAGAACGCGCAGCCCGCGGGCCCCGGCGCCGGGACTGAGCCTCGGGTGAATGTGGGCGAGGGAGGGGGCGCCCCCAGAACCCCTCTGCGCGCGGCGGACTGCGCAGTCCGCCTCGATCTCGCCTAAGGTCGCTGTCCCCGTGGCCTGGGCCGGAAACCTCACCTGCGTCGGGTGTGTGGAGGGAGGGAGGTGATCCTGCAGGGATGACCTGGGTCATCCAACCCGCCTGCGCTCCCCGCTAGCTCCGGGGCGTGGGCACCAAGATGCTGGGCCACCTGCCGCGAGCATTGCCAGACCGGAGCCGCGGGGGCGGGCTCGGCCGGTCCCGAGGGACCCCGCGGGAGGCGCGCCCGGGAGGATGCGCCGGCACTTGGCCAAGAATGATGGCTGCCATTTATGGAGCCCACGCTTCGTGCCAGGATCTTGACATTAAAGGTCTCCGATCCTTAATTAAAAAACAAATAAATAAGCTTACGAGGTTTTACTGTACTCCTTTTATAGGTAGAGAAATAGAGTCAGCTCAGGGAGGCCCAGTGACTTCCTCAGAGCCACCAAGCTACCTCTACCTGATCTCAAGTTTCTGATCTATTCTCCACAATTTGGGATTGTTAGAACCGGTTCCTGAACTCCCTTTGCCTGATTGTGTCACGTTCCCAACACCTTAAGGAATTCCTCCGACTCCCCGTTCCATTTTCTGTAAGATGGTGTAAGCAGAATCTGACCCAAAGCCCTTGTACAGCACCTGGCACAAAATGCTCAGGGGATGTTGAACAAGTCTGAATAGCTATTTACCTCTGCGGGCTTTCATCAAACGGGGAAAGAAGAAAACGGAATCAGACGCTGTCAGTGCAGCAGGGGCTACTTCCTCCCTCCTGACCCTGACCCGTAAGCGCTTCCCAGCGCAGCCTGAGGCTAAGTCAGGCCTGCAGGTGTTGGCTTCTTTACTGGAACTGAGCAAGTATACATTTTAGAGAACAGTTACCTTCAACCAGGAGACATTTCCTGGCCAACACCTGCACCCTGCCCCCAAGGACTTCTCTTTCACTAACACCGAGGGAGTAATTTCAAAGCTGAACTTGTCTTTGCAAGAGGTATCTATCAAATCTAGCTTCCTCGCTTGGGAGATAGGACACGTACCTAACTTTATCAGGAAAGTTATCAAACATACCAAAAAGCAGAAGAAATGGTATAATGAACCCCCAAGTCACATCTCCCAACTGTGATAATTATCAAAGTTTTGCCATTCTTGTTTCATTTTCTCCACCCCCAACACACTTGCTGCAACTTGGGCACACAGCATAGGACCAGGAACACGGTGGGCACTCAAAAAGATGTTGACTGGTCGGATGGATGGTGAGTGGGTGGCTGGGTAGGCATGTGGATGGACAGATGGCTGGTGGAACTTTGGGGATACCTTGTGCCGATACTCTAATGGGAGGTGTCACCTAAACTCTTCCCTTGCAATACCTGGGCAAGACCTTCCAACTGGCTTCCACAAAGGAAAAATATTTGAAGCACTCAAAAATCTTACCTAACCATTAAGATTTTATTTTAAAATCAGCATGTGTTAGTGATGTGTCCCTAGTGCTTGGTAAAATAGGAAAGGAATAGCTCTGTCCCTGCTGGTCTTCCTTCTTAACTTCCTCTTTTGTCTTAAAACAGTCTGAAATGGATTATTTGGCTCTCTCAACGTTAAAAAAAAAAGCTTTAACAGGCTTAGCTTCCTCAAAAGTCATTCTTTCACTATGTGGACTTCCCCAGGGCATTTGGCCCCCTCATCCTGGCATTTGCACTCTTCACAGTCCACCCCCACCTACCAATCCAACATTTTCTCCCTAGTCCCTCACCCCAGGTAGCTCTCGCTCCATCTCCAAATATGGAATTCTCAGGCTCTGTTTTTCCACAGCCACTTCAGGACAGTCCTTAAGAGTCTGACCCCCGTATTAAGCCCAACACAAACTCTTGAGGTAGGAGATGATTCTTCAGTTATCTAAGTGCTTTTGGCACTTAATTTTCATTTTCAACACCTCATTATTTATTGGCATGCATTCAAATATGGCACACAGAATAATCTTGTTCCCTCATCCCCACCTTACCACTCCAGAGGTCATTTTTAAGCTGACTCAGGCCATTTAACATGGTGGGCTTAAGATGGAAGGCACTGTGTTCTAGCTGTGCTTGGATGTCCCATCTCAGTACTGGCTGAAACAGCAGATAGGCACAAATTCTTAATGAATAATGTTAGTCTCATTTGCTACTACTTCTATAAGGGGCATCTTATCTTTATCTGGCTAATGGCCATCTGCAGGCCTGGTAACAGTTTGCATAGAACAGGAATTATTCTGAAAACCAGAGAATCCCCAGAGAGGTCCCAGACTAGACCTCAGCCTAGCATGAAAAGATGAGTTAAAGTACCTGAGGAAGTTTTGTACAGCTGGTGAGGGAAAAGGATTGAAATACAGCTGGAGAAAGAGGAATTACAAACTATATTAAGCATATGGGGCTATACCCTCTAAGTATAATGCTGTATCTCTAGAGTGGCTTATGTGAGTTCACAAGTGTTTAAAAGTGGACACTTTCTTGGGTCACATCCAGGGCTCCTCAAAGATCCCTCTGCATCAGGAACTTCCCTCACTGCTATATTCCCTCTGCAAACCTTGGTTTTCATAATTCTGCAAGGAGTCCCTCATAGTTGGGACTGCTTTTGTGTCCTTAGACAAAGTCCCTTTAAGACAGCTCTTGGCTGGCTTTCTCTCTCTACTTTTGGTCTGCAGGAAATACACAGATGTTCTTTGCCTGCACATACTCTAGTGTGGGCATTTTCTCACCAGCCTTCTCTCCTTGCCACCACTGATGTGTTCTGCAAGCCACAGTTCTTCACTTGAATGTTTTCCAGTCTGATTCAGAGACCAGTTACTCAGGTCATGCAAACTGCAGCAGACAAATGTCGAGTACCCAGACCAGTGGTCTCCTCAAAGCTCTTTTCATGAGACTTGAGGTAAGGAATAAAATTTCTTTGGCAAAAGGCAGAGACAATCATATATGCAGAGCAGGTTTTTTTAAAACTGGGAGTGGAGAATGGCTAGGAGGGCAGGGTATTGACCCATCAGAAGCTGTAGTCCTGTTACCCTTACTTCACAGATTAGCAAGTGAGTCTCCAGAGGTGCAGTAACTGGCACAAGGCCATCGAGTTAGCAAGTGGCAAAGCCAGGATCAAACCTAGATCGCTCTGACTCTCCAGCCCACGCTCATTATTGTCAGCGTGCTACATGTATTAATTATCATTTATATAACATATAAAAGTGAGCCCCAGAAGACAGGCCTAGTATAAGAGAAGCAAAACTCCTGACAGCTCGCTCTGGCATAGAGCATGCTTCCACTCAAGTGGAAAGAAACAATTCTCAGTGTAGTGCCTATAGGTAAAGTAATTAAAGTTGCCGGGTTCCCCATGGGACTGGTGCTTGTCCAGGTGTATATATTACTGTGTTTTGTTAACAGATTGTCTACAGGCAGACTTGCTTACTTTCAGTTTTTCATATATTCCCATTACATATAAATGTATTTGCCCTGTGCCTACTTCTGAATCAAAAAAAAAATTTCCTCTTTCTTTTCACCTCTTACAGAAACGGAAAAGTGAGAATGACTTAAGAAGGTGGGTCAGGATAGAGAAAAGAGAAATGGAGGATTAACTCGGGGATATTCCAGCCAAATGGAGTTTTTAATATAGTCTTTAGGCTACTTACAGAGATGTAAAGAATATTGAGATTAAAATCCCCTAAAGCAGCACTAACAATAGAACTATATTGATAGCCAATATGTACTTGTACATATTCCAATAGGCACATTAAAAAAGTAAAAATAAATAGTTGAAATTAATTAATTTTTTAAAACTAAGTCTTGGAAATCTAGTGTGCATTTTATACTTGCAGCACATCTCATCTCAGACCAGCCACATATCATGCGTTCCATATTGATCAGCCCAGCTGTAAAGGGATGTTTCAGTCCTGGTGAACCTATAACATATGGACTCTTAATAAGATCACTAAGGAAGCAGGTGAGTTTCCAAATTAAAAGAATTAAAAAATAACAATGAAAGGAATAAAATGAGAGAAAGGTGAGAAAGTAAAGAAAAAAAGTAAAGAAAATGGAAGATGGTGGATACCCAAAAAGCACTTAGATGCTACATGGATGGAAGCGTGGGGGTGGGGGTGGGGGGGTGGCAAGGACATGGGAAGAAGAGTAGGGATTGAAAGTCAAAAGAAGAAATAAGAGATTTTTGAATTACAAAATTGACCAATGACAAGGCTAAAGATTTAACCTCATGCATTAGCCAAATGGTGCCTGCCACATTTATAAAAGAAGTCCCACCAGCTGATTTCTGAAAGGGGAGGGGGTGACACACAAACTCAAATCACTATTGATTAGGGTCACATAAGCAGCTTTTCAGCCCCAGAATCTGCTTTTGTTAGCTCACTCAGAGCTGTCCAAAGTTCCATAAGGCGGACAAATGCTAAACAAACCGAAGTAAGTTCAACAGAAAATCAGAATGCTGTGTTTTTGATACACAGGAATAGCCCTTTCTAGGGACTGAAATAGGTATTTGCCTATTCACATCATCCCCTTGCTAGTTTCAAAGTTCGGTGTAAAATCGACTAAGTAGGCAGAAGTGTGTTTGGTGAGTAGAAAATTAAAGCAAAGGGAATTGGATAATTTCCAAGGACTGTTTACTCAGACTGCCCACTTGAGAAGTCCTGTGACAGGCATGGAAATGCCACACCTTGGCCCATTGGTCCCTTTGGTGTATATACAGACAGCTTGTTACTGTCCAATGCATTTATGACATTTCATACCAGAGGTACCTGGTGATCCACAAACATGGTTTTTAGATTTGTATGTTTGGTTTTGGGCTTGTACAGTCACTTCTAGACTCTAGAAAAATCTGTCCACACTGGGTCCACATTCTTAACTGACATCAATCTGTTGGAGCTAAGGAGGACCTAGCTCTTTAAGTGTGGCTTGTTTTCACAGTACCAGCTGACTAGCTCCACTCAGAGGGCAGGTCCACCTGCCTGGCTCCCATAGCACTAAGATTCTTATATGGAGACCTCTGCTAACCACAGCTGACTTCAGATTTTCCTGTTGGAGGAGAGGGGAATTGATAGATTCATGTTCAGTTACATGATTATTAGATTACTGCTTTCTTATTGTTAACTAGTCAAGGATCCAGTCTTTGTCATCTATTAGAGATTATAACTCATCTGTTAGGATGGGTTACATCTGATCTTATAAAGCTTATATTTATTAATTTTGAAACATTTCAATTCTCAGAGGATTACTTCTTTTCCCAGTTCTAGGGACATTCTCTTATACTCTCTTATATACCTGCTACTGTCACACAGAGCAAGGAAGCATGGACAACATATTAGATAGCAGGATCTGGATTTTATACAACATATCTTGACAGCTTGAAATGATAGACTAAAGGTAACAGGATCAAATTTTACATATGAGTAAACTCTTTCCCTCATCTACTGGACATAGCAAAGACAGGTGGTATCTACTGTTTGCTAAATCTAAAGGTTAAATGCTAAGCAATAATAAAACAAATGCTGCCAACTCTTTGGTCTCAGTAGCATTTGGGAATAGCAACGCACAAATCAATTATACAAATCCTTTACAAAATAGCATTTTTATTACTATTCTTAAACAATTGCCCACTATTCTCACCACTTTGCCTTTTCCCAGAGCTGTTAACAAATGATAAAATTTACCAATTTGATTTTCATCTCCCTTCATTTCTTCTGCTCACCCTCTGGCGGAACTGCTGTCAATCAGCCAAATTGGTCAGCAAGAGGATGGAAGGAAAGAGAAGCAGAATTCCTACTAAGCCTGCAAACAGGAAAACCAGGGCTCGACTAATCTAAAATTGACCACAGATGATTTGATAAAGGCAGTGGCTCAGGCCTCTCCTTCTGCCTCTCCCTGGGTAAGTAAACTTGGTCCCCAGCTCTTCTCCCTCTCTGCTCTCTCAGCCTTACCAGCCATCTCTCCTCTCACCACCTGTTTCAGTCTAGGCTGCCCACAGCCTCTCCTGCCTCCATTTACCACTACTCAAAAGGGGACTCCACTGTCTCCTCAAACCGAAACTGAACTTACTGTATTCCCTCTCCTCAACGTACCCCCTGCTGGCCCATATTTCCTGTTAGCAGGGCAGGACCAGGCAGGTGGCTGAAGTTCCAGAGGTCAGGAGAAAAGGGAGAATGCCTCTTGGCTACAGTTGTGTATGTAGAGCTGCAGAGTGGCTATAAAAATGATGTTTCAGAGAGAATATTGCAAGTTAAGGCAGAGCAGTGTATCCAATCAGTAAGGGAGCCTAGAGGAACTGGGAGCTGTCAGTCCGAGTGAATGGGAGGTAGTGGTGATAAATGTGGGTGACAAGGCATGTGGGTACTCTTGGTGCTTGTGCATGCAAAAGCAAATAGAGGGCAGACATCGCCCAACTTTTCAATAGGGAATCATTTGATTTCTCTGTCCACACTTATAACCTATTGATCTTTTCTTGCACAAATATTTCAGATTCATCCAGTCCTCCATAATCTCCGGCTACAGCAGTAGTCCACACCCTCAACCCTTCTTGCTTTGAATTATTCTTCTGCCCCCGTCTTCCTGCCCCAGCTACTTCTCTTTTTGAAATTTAAGGCACGAGGTCATCAGATTAATTTTTCAACAATCCTCATTTCACCACATCATTTTCTCACTGAAAATTCTGCTAAATTCCTGCTACTTTAGATAAAGTTTGCACTCAGTATAAAAGTCAAGGTTTCTCATACTATGCTGAAGGGAGTGGGGCTGACATGCGCTAAGTCTGGGAAGTCTGTTGAGCCCTCACCCAGCGGTGCTCCTGCCTCTTCATTGAGGTTGAAGAAGATTCTATTCCTGAGCAATCGGAAGACTAGGGAGGACTGAGAAGTCCCTTTCAACTCCACTGCCTCTTGTACTTAAATAAGATTGTAGGTGCTCCAGAGATGGAACCCTGGGTAGTTCCAATTCACGGAAGATAAACCAACAGGAGACGAGGAGCAGAAGTAAGAAGCATTCCCCTATCTGTACAACAGTGAGACATCACAGTCCCAGCAGAGCCTCAGTTCCCCATTCTTACAAGAACTGGGGACAGGATGGATAGGCAAGTCAGCATTCTCCATTACCTGCACACTGTGGCATTTCTAGGGAAAGAAGCAATGGAACAAAGAAGTAGTCAAAATTGCTCCCTCCTAATGATGAAAGAAGGAAGCAGATGATCTTTCCCCCAAGAAGTCCCAGTAGCCCATTCAGAACAAACCAGACCCAGCCAGAGCCAGTGAGCACGAAGGTATGGCCCGATAGTCTATATGCTTTTACCCTAATTGGATTCAAAAGTCAATTAAGTAGGCTTAGCTGCCAAGATCAGTAATCTAGGCCAGTTCATCCCTTAAAACTCTAGTAAAACCTGCTTGGATCTGAAGCCCAGGCCACTCCAGCATCCTAGGCAAGCAGGTGGAATCTCATCATATAATGGCCCAATCATCCTCACCAGGCCAAGCCAGCATATACCCTTTGGCTGCATCCATCTGGGAAGAGTTGTGGTTAAGAAACTCCGTTTGCTCCATGTTGATTAAACATCTATTATGCACCAAGTATGTTAAATGCTGGAGATACAACAGTATTGTGACCCTGAGTTGATGACACTTACAGAATATAGAATAGACAGAAAAATAATCACACAAACTAATATAAATTTGCAAGCATGACAAAAGCTTCAAGGGAGAAGGACAAAAGTCTTTGAGGTTCTACAAGGGCGATTTCCCATGGAAACAATGCTTGAGCTAAGATCTAGAAACTGAGTATGAGTTAACTAGGTGAAAAGGAGAGAAGAATACCCTAAGCAGGTAACAGCACATATACCCTGTGGCTAGTAGGACTGAGAAAGCCAGCATGCCTGGAGAGAGGAGAGTGAGAGGGTGCCCCGTGAGAGGTGAGGCTGGGAGGTGGAGAGGGGCCAAACCAGTATAAGCAATGGAGGAGTTTTGTTTTTATTCAATAGGAAATGGGAAGCTATTTAATAGTTTTAAGCAGAAGGATGTCACAGACATATTTACATGGTGAAGAGATCACTTTGTCTGCAACAAGGAAGCCTGACAGGAGGAGGTGGTGCAAGTGGATGGGGAAGAACCTGTGAGTCAGCAACTGCAAATCCAAGCAGAAAACAATGGTTACTTCTGACCATCACTAGGCTGACAGTGGTTTCGATGGAGATAGTGACCATATTTGAGTGGCAGCTGGATAAAAAATGACAGAATTCAGTGATGATCAGATCTGGAGACATGAGATTGAAGAGATAGTTCAGAAAGACTCCTAAATTTCTGGGTTGCAGAATGCGATTGATGGAGGTGTTGGTCCCTGAGAAAGACAAAGTGAGAGGAAAGCCATGTTTCTAGGGTTGGGGATAGTGGGGTAGGTAGAGCAAGAGTTTATCTGTGTTGATGCAGGGGAGGTCATGTGGTAGGCAGCCTCTAAAAAAATTCCCAGTGAGCTCTGACTCGGGTGTTTGCATCCTTATATAGTCCCTCTACCCTGTGTGTGGCTGGGCTTACTGTTTGCTTCAAATGAATAGGAAAAAGGCAAAAGTGATGGAAGGTCACCTCTGAGATTAGGTTATAAAAAGACTGTGATTTCCATTCTCCCATCCCATTTCTTTTTTCTCTGTCTCTCTCTGAATCCTCACTCTGGGGAAGTAATCTGCAACACTTCCAGCAGCCCTGGGAAGAGGCCCCATGGTAAGGAACTGATGTCCACAAACAACAAGGAGCACAGACCTGAGACCCACCATCAGCCACGAGTGGGCTTCCAAGTGGGCTGTCCTTCATTTGAGCCTGGGTGACTGCAGCCCTGGCTGACACCTGATAGCAGCCTCCTGAGAGACTCTGGGCCCAGAGATCTTGCTAGGCCACACCTGGGTTTCGGCCCCACAGAAACTGTGCAGTAATAAAGGTTTGTGCTTGTAAGTGCTAAGTTGGGGGATATTTGTTACACAGTAATAGGTAATTAATACAGGTGACTTTTATAAAGTTAAGTATTTTATATAAGAAAACATGTTGAGTTGAAAATTAAATGTTACAGGTCAGGAGCTCAGAGAAGTCTGGAGTGAAGATATAAACTTGAGGTTCATGTGCACTTAGAAAGTATGGAGTGAAGGAGGAAACATTGTTGAAGCAGGTCTGGAGGATGTCCATAATTTACTGGACAAGTAGAGATGGATGCATTTGGAAAGGATATAGAGAAGGAAATGCTGGAGTGGGGGATGACCAAATAAGAGAAATACCAAAATAGTGATTTTGATATGAGAGTAAATCATTATCTCAGCAGAAGCTGCTATGTTATAGTAGGACTGACTGGAAATTAGAATGGTGTGGATTGAGGTTGGGAGATGCAGAAATGGAGATAGAAAACACAGGCAGTTCTCTGCACAATTTGACCTGAGAAGGTGAGGAGAGAGATCAGGTAGTCACTGGAAGTGAATTATGGTTGTTATTTTGCTTTCTAATGAGAGGATGTATAAATAAGTGGGAAAGATTTGGGTAAGGGAAAGAGGTTAAATATGCAGGAAGGAAGGAGAAAAGACATAGTTGGTAGTGAAAGATCACGGAAGGTAGGAGAGATTCTCTTGAGATGAAAGGAAGGACAGTTCTGCTATCAGAACGGGAGAGAAAGAGCCACAGGACAGGTGTAGAAATACTCAGGGGGTTAAGGGAGGTCCCATGTGAGAGTTCCTGTTTTCTCTCTACTGTAGTGTAAGGAGACCATCTGCTAAGAGAGGAAAAGAGGAAGGGAGATTGGAGGTTTGAGGAAAGGAAAAGGGTTTCCATAGTCACTGTAGAAAATTGGAAAATGAGATGGAGACCTGTACTAAATTTTTTGTGTAGTATGAGGACCTATTGAAGTTAACAACCTTGAACATAAAGTGGAATTAATCTGCTCCACTGGGTAATGCTCAGCTGCTTAGATGCAGGCATAGAAAAACAGGTAGTTGGGTTCACTCAGGTATAGAGTTTAGATAAGTGGAAGCAATGGAGGGGCAAGGAAGTCTAGGTGAGTAAAGATGGGATTAGAGAAATGTAGGATATAGATGGAGTATAGAAATACTACTCATGAAATCCATGCTGGACAGCAAGGGAAAATAGCGGTGGACAGGCAGTGCCAATGATGCGAAAGCAGAGTTGTTACAAGAGCAGTTGAATAAACACCTGGAGGAAGGGGAGGTTACTGTCAAGCAGAGGAGTGCTTGAATTAGTAATTTTGGAAGGGTAGAATTGAAGGTGGGGAACGGGTCCAGGGAATGTCTATGGAAGTAATTGCTGGAGTGGAGAGGAAATTACTGAAGATGAAAGTGGCTACTCAAGGGGCCGTGGGGGTCAGGTTATTCACCTGGCACCATCGAGACTGATCAAGGCTTGGGTGTAGGGGGCAAGCAGTTGGCTTGTCATATGGAGCAGTGAATAGAGTGGAATATCTAAATGGCATGGGTGCAAAGAAGCAGGGTTTCAAACAAGAGAGTAGAAATATAATGAGAATGAGTACAGGGACACTGTGGCAGACACTGCTTGTTCCCTGTCTGATATATTTTACCCTTCTCCTTACTAACAAAAACCTGATTTTTTTCTGGGCTGTAATATGCCAGCTAAATATATTTATCTTCCTAGATTCCCTTGCAGTAAGGGGTGGCCATGTGGCACACTTCCAGCCAATGAGACATAAACTTAGTTTACTAGGAGTTGAGGATGTTTCTGCTTTCCTGATGTAGGCATCGCCCCTTATTGCCTGGAATTCAGACATGATGGCTGGGCTTCAGTGGCCATATTTTGACCAAGAGATTATAACTATGAGGGAAGGCAAAGTTAATCACAGAGATGTGAGTCTCACTTTGGCCACCAAACCAATACCAGCAACCATCTACATCTAGATTTCTAATTATATGAAGAAAGATGAACCTACTTCATTAAGCCAGTGTTAGTTGACTTTTCTATTATTTGTTATTAGCTATACTCCCCATAGGGATATCACCCCACCTTCTTGTTTTAAAATGCAAGAGATATGAGAAAATAGTTGCCACTTAAGAGGGCTGTAGGAGAAGTTAAGGCTCTCAGGGGAGTGGCCAGCTTCAGCAAGCTAGGGGGAAGAGGGGAGAGAGTACCATAGAAGAAACTGGGGGCAATTTGCTACTTACGGGAGAAAGGATTCAAGGGCCAGGGTGGAAAAGAATGAGAAAGAGAGGAGGTGTAGGAGTCTGGGACAGAAGGATGCACAGGGCTTCATGAGAATGGTTGTGAAAGTGGGTTGAATGGCTGTGTAGGCCGGCAGGTAGAGGTCACCCTGTAGAAGTCGACCAGTGCCAACGGAATGAGAGGCATGATGGACTTGACCCCCACGGCTCTCTGCCGGCAGCCAGCGGTCCTCTTCCCCGAGGGATCACCACGTTGCACTAGTGGGCTCATCATCTTTCCACATCCTCGTTTCAGCAAGAAAAGAGAAATGTCATCCTTTTGGCCTCTAGAGAATCGGCATGTAGATTCAAAGCTGCATAATGAAACCTGGTAATTTCTCTGGATTCCCTGCAAATCTCCCCAGGGGCAGGAATAGTGGCAGCCCTAGGGAGGGGGCAGGACAGCGGGCCATAGGACCTGCTAGGGCTTGGTGAAGGAGGCATTTTGCTATAATTGGCCCACAAGGGTTGTTATCTCCCTCCAGAGGTTGATGTTCCCCTCCTGAGCCCGCACAGTCCCAAAGCAGAGTGACAGCATGCTTTCATCCACATTGCCATAGCAACGGGCTTGCCCCCTGGAGCCATGGGTTCATGGCAAATGATCAGTCCTCTCTTAAAGGTTGCTAATGTAGGTTTGACCAGGATGCAGGCCAGGTGGGTAGACAGGAAGGCCTGGAGCCAAGAATATTCATATTTGGAGTTTTACCCCAAACAGTCAAAAGCATGAAGTCCCAAAATGAATGGGCACTAGCTCCAGGAGGCTGAGGTCAAAACAGAAGAAGGAGAATTCTGTCATCACATCTAAGGGACATTCCTCTGATGGATTCTGGGGAAGAGGAGGGTGTTTTAAGAGTAAGGGAAGAAGCCAGAGCAAAAGGGGTTTGAGTCTGTTATTCTTTTTCACTGGCTGCTGGCTAAGGTATGGTGGCTGAGCTACATTAAAATTCAGGGACTCTGAGTGGACACTGGCTAGCCCCTGCCCTATTCATCCAGGGATCGCTTGCCTTTCTGCCTCTCTGCAGATTACATCCCCATTCCTGCTCTGAGTTAATGAAACCAACTCTGATGGTGTTAGGACTCTGTTGTCACTGCCTAACCCGGATGGACTTCTCAGCAGGTCTCTGTAGGCCCACACAAACCACAGATACCACCCAGAATATCTGACCAGTCTCTGTCATCAGACCTGGTTGGTAGTTTGTGCTATAGTTCTCAACAGGACTGGAATCTATAGCTCTCTGGGTTGAGACCTATTGAAACATATGCTCCAAAAGAGAAAGGTTTTTGAGTGTTTATTACTGTATTCCTAAAATGTAGCACAGAGTCTGTCACATAGTAAAAGCTTAATCAATATTCATTCAATGAATGGCTCATTGACAACCTTCCCAGCCCTTGCCTGCCCTCATTACTATACCCTTCTGTGGGTGCCTAACAGAGGCATGGTCCTGTGTCTTCCAGGATGGACCTTCTTAGAAGCAAGACCTTCTATTCACTTGTCACTAAAAGCACCTGGGCCCAGAGATTTCTGGTGTTATGTGCCTGGTTGGACCTCTGAACACTAATACCAGCCTGGACTAGAACACGATTTCAAATGCCACTTTACCCACTGTAGTGGTAGTTTTTGTATCGCCTCCTTGGTGATGGCAGTGTTAGTCCCCTGGCCCAGACCAGCTCCTTCTCAGCCTACTTCCCATCTCCAAGAGCTGAGAACTTGTCATCCTTCACAGTCAAGACCTATGGAGTCCATGAGAGGGATGGCAATATTGCCGATGGTCTTGAAGTTCTCCCACCTTCAAAAACCTAGGAGTAAAAAATAGGATTAAATAATGTAACTCTGACTCACAATTGAAGAAGTGTAAAGTGTCCCCTTTAATATACTATCTAAAATTATATATATTATGCAACAATATATAACACACAGTATATATACTGTATATTATATAATTATGTTATATTATTCTATTATAATTATATAGCATATACTATATAAAATATGTATACATATATATATAGACATATCTGTAATTATTTGTGTATTTATTAAATTGTTTATTGCCAGGCTCTTCAGCTGAATATAAACTCCATGTTTTCAGGGACTTTGTCCATTTTGTTTACTACCTCAATAGCAGGTGTCCAGTAACTACTCAATGGATGAACAAATTGCTTCTGGATGTTCTCAGAATGGGCCCTCTGTGTACCTTGGAACCCTGTTCTCCAGCTGTCCATTCTCACCTGCTCCCTTTCCACGGGCATGCGTGCAGCCATTGCCTCTGATGTCTGCCACCACTGGGAAGGCACAGGGACTTCCTTTGCCATCAAAGCCCCCAGTGCTGTCTCCCACTCATATCTGCCAAAAGCACACTGCACCAAGGCTGTTCAGTGAGGCCCAAGCCTGTACGACCACTGGCCTTGACACTGTGCTAGTGGGAAGGCGCATGGCTGTGTGCCCCACTCAAGAGAAGGCAATCTCTTTTCCCACACTTTGTATTACCCACATCCAAACAAGGTTGCCTTAAGCTCCCAGATATTTTTATATAAAAATAACTCTTTTTGATCTCTGCAGTTAGCCTCCATGCCTAGGAGTCTGGCACAAGTGCATCTTGGAGATAAGCACAGTACTGTGCCCAGACATTGGTACTAGACTATGCTTGCATGCATTGTCTTTCCATTGTCTGACTTTTATCCACTGAGGTCCCTCAATTTATCTCATTATATCCCTAGGAAGTCCGCTGCTACCACCTGTCCCTTTAGCATGACCTGCCATGTCTGAATCCTCCTGTAGGCACAGTTAGAGCAGCAGGTGGAATAGCCACAACACAAGGAATTTGGATTTTGTCCTGTGAGTGATGAGGAGCAAATGAAGGCTTCAGATTAGATTATCTGGAAGAACCAGTGCCTTACGTATTCCTTGCCCATGTCCAGGCAGGCGCACCCACCTCCCAGCTGTTGTGAGTGGGGCTTGCTAAAGGTTTACAGCTCTGCCTTTTCTCCAGAGAATTGCCTTCAGTCTAACAGTTGCTGCTCTGGGAGATTACACTGCATATCAACCCTGGGTGACTTTCGGCAGCCAATGACTGAGGCACACAGGGCATAAAAAGCTAGCCCCATGTCTTAAAGTGGGACTAACTTTGTGGTCCAATCCACGAGCTCCCTGTGGGTCAGACTGCAGCTAGACATCAGCTGAGACTGCATCCTGACTTAGCCCTGCCCTGTCCCTCTGCCTCCCTGCCTGTCTGCTGAGAGTACTCCCTTAGTAAATCACGTACTTTATCTAGTTCTACTGCAAGGAAACCTGCCCAGAAGTATGCTATCGACAGCCCCATTTACAATGAGGAAACAGAGGCAAGGGAGGCCATAGAATATTCCCAGGAACCATCCCAGACCTCACATCTGCAAGTAGGATTTGGTGCCAGGTAGTCTGAGCCTATGCTCTTTGCCACTGCTCTTCATACATAAAAAACTTTTTATGTAGCAATAAGAGTTATGCCTCAATAAACATTAGTTCTAGCCCCTTTGCTCAGATTCTGAGAGTCAAAAGTCAGTCAGACATGATCCTTGCAAATTCATGGAAGAAACAATCACCAGTAAGAGACAGTGATTATAGGCCTAAACACATGCACACACATGCACACAAATCTACACACATGTACCTCTGTCACACCTTTACAACAGAATCCCCTACAGTTGCTAAAAAAGAATGTAATAGACTGTATAGTCTAAGAACATATATTTTAAGTGAAAGAAATGAAAGAAAACATTTTGAATATTTTAACCATATACATATATTTCCTTTTTTAATATCAGAGGAATTATTTTTCTGCTTGTTTCCTTCTTTATGTTTCTATACAACAGGAAGTTTAAAAACACAAATACACAAAACCTGATACATACTAATATCTTAAAAGAATATTTATGTATCTGAGAAAATAATAATAATGGTGCATATGTGAGGCTAACCTGTAGTTTGAAGAACAGAAAACAACATAAAACTGCAGGTCATTTGAGGAAGTAATAATATGAACGTTAAATCTTTAGATATTCATTTGTTGTCACTTTATTAAGTTATGTTTTCTAATTACTGAATTCCCACAGAGTCTGTGTTCTAAGGCTCTTGCTTCTAACCTTGCAAAGCTACTCTCTTTTGCTTCCTGATTCTTTGGCACCTGCCATTGGTCAGAGTCAGGCTCCTGAGACCTGAACACAGGACCTGCAGTCCTGGGTTTGAAATACTGTTTTATAATTTACTAACAATGACCTCGGGCAAGTCACTGAAACTCTTTGACCTTCAGTTGTCTCATCTGTATAAATGAAGAAAACAGTATCTACCTCACAGGATTTTTGTGAAGATCATACTAGGGTAACTTTTGGATGGCAACTTAGCCCAGCATATTAGAAGATGAAAATAAAGGAGTAGATAAAAATCCATAACTAACAAACAGCAAGCACTGTGATCTAACTGCAAGGGTCCCTGACTATTAATGTGCCTCACCAGCAGCACACAGTGACCCCTTCACCTAGATGGACCAATTAACATTTTACTGTTTTTGTTGTATTCCTTTCCCCTTTCCCCCAACTCCTCCGTATTCCACTACTACTACTATTACTATTACTTTATTAGTAGTAGTAGTGGTGATAGCTGTAGTAGTAGCCACAGTAGTTTTGGCAGAAACATTTGAGAGTAAATTACAGACTTCATGACCTTTTACCCACTAAATTCATTAAGTGTGTGTCTCTGAATAGCAAAGACATTCTTTTCCACAGTGAAATGATCAACACCAGGGAGTTTAACAATAATAAAATATTGTTACCTAATACACGCTCTATATTCAAATTTGCCAATTGTCCCAATTATGTCCTTTATAGCATTTCTTTTGCAACCCAGGATCGCATGTAGTTGTCATTTGGGTTTTTTTTGTCCTATGTGAGAAATCTTTGTTTATTCCAATATCACAGATTTTCTTCTATGCTTTTTTTTAGATGTTGCATAGTTTTAGCTCTTGTTTTTAAGTCTATAAATGGATTATTTGCCTACTGAATAGTAATATAATCTATTAACATCATTATTTACTTGATGCTTGTATTGCCCCATTTTGACCAATAGAAGCCCCTCCAAGCCAGCTCCTGTGTACTTTTCACAGATTCCCATAATTTTTTAAAGAACATTCTTAATTTCTAGCACAATAATGTGATCCTAGTTCTTGAACTGTAATTGCTCTAGCCCTGGAATCAGCCCTTTAGTATAGAGATATTTAAAAACCAAGATATGGGCACCTGCTACTGGGGTTTATTGCTTCTATCTGTCTGTCTACCTAGATTACTCTAATTCCAACGCAACAAATACCTCAGTATTCTTTTTAGTCTTCTCCCAGTTCATATTTGTATCTGTCTTCTTCTTGGTGAGACCAGACTTCTAACATATCACTATCACTATATGCATTTGTTTGCTTAATTCTACCATACCCAACTAGCTTCAGAATTGTTTTAACCATGATCTGCAAAAACAAACAAAACTATTAAACAGAGTTTAAGGTTTCTTTTTTAGTTAGTATTTTTTTGATTGAGAGTATTTATTCCAAGTATTGGTTCAAATGTTACTTGAATTACTTTCTTTTTCTTCCATGTGGTCATGCTATTAATTCAAAATTGAATTATTTTCTTTTTCTTCCAATTAATTTGAGATATTGTTAATTGGTTTCTGTTTGCATTCAATTTTCTTTTCTCATACTTGTTGATTTAATTTCATTTTTGAGTGTGTAACATACTAACAAGGTTTTCAAATCAAAACTATACAAAAAGGCAATGCAGAGAAGTGCTGATTCCTCTTCTATTCCTTTTATTCTATTCCAATCCACCATCTGTAGGTAATTGATGTTACTAATCTCTGGTTTATCCTTCCCATACTTCTTTTTTAAGAAGTAAGATTTCTTACTCATCTGGCATACTTCATATACTCTTTTGTGCTTTTCTTTTTTCTCTTAATAACATACTCTGAAAGTTGCTCTATAACTGTTCTTAAGAGATTCCCTAATTCATTTTCATAGCTACAGAGCCCTCTCTTGTATGGATATCATAATTTATTAAACCAACCTCCCATATTAAGGCATTTAGGTTATTTTTGCAATTACAAGTAATGCTGCAATAAGTAACCTTGTGCATAAGTATTTTTGTATTGCTAGAGGTAGTATCAATCTGGAGACAAATCACCTGGTAATTTAAATAGGGGAAAATTAATATTAAAAATTATGAAGCTGTAATAGGAGGATATCATAAAGATGTAAAGGGAACTAAAGTAGGGTTGTAAAACTTTTTCTATAAAGGGACATATAGTAAGTATTTTAGGCTTTGTAGACCGTACTGTCTGTCACAACCATTTAACACTGCATAGACAACACATGAGCAAATGGACATGCAGTGTTGTAATACAGTTTTAGTTACAGAACAGGTGGTGAGCTGGATTTGGCCAGTAGACCATAGTTTTCCGACTCTTGCTCTAAAGATTCCCTAGGGCTGAGGGAGAAGAACCAAGGAAGGGTAAGCTTTCCAATAGCTTAGAACTAATTGAAGAAGTTATGGTTGCAGCCTACTGGATGGCAGAGTTTGCTGGATTCCCCGGGCCAAAGTTTTCCATAGTTGCCAAGTAAGCAGGAAACAACCCTTAGCACACAATCACCTGGGGTAGTCAGGGTCCTGCTAGGATCCTCTGATGTCCTCACCAGGACGTCCACAGCAAGCTGGTAATGAGGCGTAGGCTGGGGATAGGAGGTCATTAAGGGACCAAGCCCTCTGGTACCACCTAAACTAATAAAATTCTCCCCTACCTCCCCATAGCCACTGTACATCACTGATGGACTGACTGTACAACAGGAGCAAGTGAAAACAAAATGCAGCTCCGCAGACACAAACAGCCCCCTTCTTCCTGCAGTGTCCCTCCAGCGCCCTCTACTGACAAAGCTTAGTATCGTGCTTCTGTTAAGGAGAAATAACAGGCCAGTCTATTATCACAGAGCGGGTACTGTAGGGTAAACTGAAGCTGAGAGGTAAATTCTACAATTTAGATCTGTGAGTCAAAGGGTAAATTAGTATCTTGTTTGTTATATTTTGATGAATTTATTTCCATCAGAGGTTCTTCATTTCTACCAACACACGAGAGTACCCTGTTATCTTAGAACCACATCTACAAAGTGTGTTGCCAAACTTTTTAATTTTTGTCAATGCAATTGTGAAATATTTTCTCATTATCATTTTAATTCATGTTATTTTACTATTAGTAAATTTTAACACCTTTTCATATGTTGAATCATTTCTACCTTTTTTTGGTAAATTCTTCATGTCTTTTGTTCATTTTTCTACAAGGTTATAAGTTCTTAATTATATTAGAACAGAACAAATATCAGGTTAGCTACAACTGCAAATTACTTATGAAGAAACAGTTTTGTAGGGCTTTTGTTATTGTTTTCCCTTAGAGCCAAAGTTCTCATCTAAGTTTAGTTTACTTCAATATTTACTGAGTCCTCCCTGTGGGCCAAGCACCAGAGATAGAGTGAGACATGGTCCTTGCTTTTAAGGTGCTTACATTTCAGTGGGAAAACAGATGTGTGAAGTTATTTGGGAGAGAGCAGAACAGAGCAATTCAAATATGGATTAGAAAGTATGTGGGCTTGTGTTCAAATTCTGACATTGCCATTTGAACAACTAGTTGGACTGAGTCAGTGGATTGGGTCAGTCTGTCTTTCTGCCTCAATTTAAGATAGAAAATAATAACAAGTAACTCAGACAGTTACTAAAATAACTACATTAGTTGTTATATGAAAGCAAGTAACATACTGCATGTTACATAATAAACATACAATAATGGTAGTTAGTAACCAATACAAATGATTATAATAATAGTAACAAGTGATAAAAGAATTTCAGAATGTTATGGTAGTATATATATATACTCATTAAATTTTAGTTGAATTTAGAAAAGTATTATGACTGAGTCATTAAAAATGTTTAAACCATATACAGTATATTTGGTTTAATGAGAGAATCTGTTATAATTTTTCATATAAATTTTTTAAGTATTGATGAAATAAAAGTAAATGGTTAAGAAATAGTAAAATCACAAATATAGAGACAACAAATCTGGTATTTTGAGTCATTAATTATATAAATAAGCTATTAATGTAAAGTGCAAGATGGTAGAATTCAGACATTATTGTCATCCATTGATTGATTGTTTTAAAGACTTAAAGCAGGGAATTAAAGTTTACTTAATTGATTATTTCAGTCTTTGTATCACTTAATATATACTGTGAAATAAAAGATGAATTCAGAGCTTAAAGATGGTGGTGTGATACGTGAGACAGAAACCTCCTCCCAAAACCACATATAATTTGAAAATAAAGCAAATACAACTAATTCTGAAAGAGCAACAGAAAAGAAGGCTGCAGCAGGCTACAGCAGACTGGGGGAAAGTGCAGACCTAACAGAAAAGGGTAAAGTACCAAAGCCGCGATCCAGAGGGCTCCAAGCCCTACCGCAACTCCAGCTCACCTAGTGGGAGGAAGAGAAACAGAGCAGGGAGAGGGTAGAGTCCTAGGACTGCTGAACACCCAGCCCTGGAGATTGGCTCTGCGAGCACAAACCTACATTACATGGTGCTCTGGAGATTAGTGGGCTTGGAAAGCTAAGACAGGCAGAATACTTGGAGAGACTGAGATTCCAGCAACTTGTGGAAAACATTTATCCACAACCAGCTGCTCTGGGACAAAAGAAAGGTGGGCATTCTGAGAGACCTCCCAATAATGAGATGGCTGCTAAAGGGGCAAGAACTGTACAGAGCTTGCAGCTCAGGAGACAGAACAGGTGGACAAAATTGTCCCAGCAAACTAAGCACAGCAGATTGGGAACTTTCAGGAGCTTCAGGGGCTCCAACCCCCTGGCTGGCAATGCAGCTCTGAGGCCCCCCACCATGATATGCAGCCTACTGCTCCTTCCTCCCAGCCAGCACCAGCTTGCAAATCTGTTGCCCCTGCCATTGCACCTGCCCAGCCAAAGGATGGCCCCATATATGGCAGCTACAAGGGCATAGCATAGAGGCTTCCCTTGCACACTCAGCCCACTGGCCCTGGCAGTAGATGCATACACTGCAGCCAAGAAGCAGGAAAGATCTCTTTCCTCTGGCAGGCACCAGCAGTGCTGGCCTGCAACCCCTGCCATTACTCCAGGGACTGAGCAGCTCCAGAGAGTAGAGTTTCTGGTCACTAGAGGGCACCACCTGCAGATATGAAATGTAAAAGGAACCTGGTTCATACCAAAATCCCACAAACACCAGAAAGAGCCAAGTGAAACAACTCACCAACAATATTTTCAAAATAAAAATAAACATGCTCATGGAGCTACAGAAAAATATATAAGAACTCAGGGAGTAATTCAAGAAAGAGATAGAAACTTTGAAAAATACAGTATCCAAAATGAAACATACAATGGAGGGATTTAAAAGCAGATTTGATAAAGTAGAGGAGATGGTAAATGAAATAATAATTAGAGAACAAGAATACAAAGAAGCTGAGGCACAGAGAGGAAAAGGATCTCTAGGAATGAAGAATATTGAGACAACTGCGTGACCAATCCAAAAGGAACAATATTCACATTATAGGGGTACCAGAAGAAGAAGAGAGAGAAAGAGGGATATAAAATGTCTTTGAAGAAATAATTGCTGAAAACATCCTTAATCTGGAGAAGGAAATAGTCTCTCAGGCCATGGAAGTCCACAGATCTCCCAACACAAGAGACATAAGGAAGACAACACCAAGATGTATAATAATTAAAATGGCTAAGATCAAGGATAAAGATAAAGTGTTAAAAGCAGCCAGACAGAGAAAAAAGATCACATACAAAGGAAAACCACTAGGTTATCATCAGACTTCTCAACAGAAACTTTACAGGCCAAAAGGGAGGGGCATGATATATTCAATGCAAGAAGCAGAAGAGCCTTGAACCAACAATACTCTGTCTGGCAAGATTATCATTTAAATTTGAAGGAGGGATTAAACAATTTCCAGATAAACAAGAGCTGAGAGAATTTACCTCCCACAAACCATCTCTACAGTGTATTTTACAGGGATTGCTAGAGATGGAAGAGTTCCTAAGGCTAAATAGCTATCACCAGAAGAAATAAAACCATAGTAAAGAAAGCAGACCAATTAATTACTAAGCAGATGCAAAATCAAATCAACCACCCCCAAAGTCAATCAAGGGATAGACAAAGAGTACAGAGTAAGATTCCTAACATATAAGGAATGGAGGAGGAAGAAAAAGGAGGGAAAGAAAAGAAGCTTTTGACTGTGTTTGTAATAGTGTAGTAAACGAGTTAAGTCAGACTGATAGTAAGGAAGTTACCCTTGAAACTGGTAACCATGAATCTAAAGCCTGCAATGGCAATAAGTACATACCTATCAATAATCACCCTAAATGTAAATGGTCTGAATGCATCAATCAAAAGACATAGAGTCACTGAATAGATAAAAAAAACAAGACCCATCTATATGCTGCTTACAAAAGACCCACTTCAAATCCAAAGACATACACAGGCTAAAAGTGAAGGGATGGAAAAGATATTTCATGCAACTTCTAGGGAGAAAAAGGAGGAGTTGCATTACTTATGTCAGTCAAAACAGGCTTCAAAACAAAGAAAGTAACAAGAGATAAAGAAGGACATTACATAATGATAAAGGGGTCAGTCCAACAAGAGAATATAACCATTGTAAATATCTATGTACCCAACACAGGATCACCTACCTATGTGAAACAAATATAAACAGAATTAAAGGGGGAAATAGAATGCAGTGCATTCATTCTAGGAGACTTGAACACACCACTCACTCCAAAGGACAGATCAACCAGACAGAAAACTAAGTAATGAGACATAGGCACTGAATGACACATTAGAATAGATGTACCCAACAGACATCTACAGAACACTCCACCCAAAAGCAGCAGGATGCGCATGGAACATTTTCAAGAATAGATCATATACTAGGCCACAAAAAGAGCCTCAGTAAATTCAGAAGGACTGAAATTGTTCCAACCAGCTTCTCAGACCACAAAGGTATGAAACTAGAAATAAATTATGCAAATAAAACAAAAAAGTGCACAAACATATGGAGGCTTAACAACATGCTCCTAAATAATTAATGGATCAATCACCAAAAAAAAACAGAGATCAAGCAATATATGGACACAGATGAAAACAGTAACTAAACACCACAAAATCTGTGGGAGGCAGTGCAGGCTATGCTAAGAGGGAAGTATATTGCAATACAGGCTTACCTCAAGAAAGAAGAACAATCCCATATGAACAGTCTAAACTCAGAATTAATGAAACTAGAAAAAGAAGAACAAATGAGGGCCAAAGTCACTACAAGCAGGGACATAATAAAGATCAGAGCAGAAAAAAAAAATTGAGAAGAATAAAACAATAAAAAGAATCAATGAAAGCAGGAGCTGGTTCTTCAAGAAAATAAATAAAATAGGTAAACCCCTACCCAGACTTATCAAGAAAAAAAGAGTCTACACACATAAACAGAATCAGAAAGGAGAAAGGAGAAATCACTATGGACACCACAGAAATGCAAAGAATTATTAGAGAATACTATGAATAATTATATGCTAACAACCTGCATAACCTAGAAGAAATGAACAACTTTCTAGAAAAATACAGCTTTCCAAGGCTGACCCAGGAAGAAACAGAAAATCTGAACAGACCAATTACAATCAACAAAATTGAACTGGTAATCAAAAACAACCTAAGAACAAAAACCCCTAGACCAGATGTCTTCACCACTGAATTTTATCAAATATTTAGTGAAGACCTAATACCCATCCTCCTTAAGTTTTCCAAAAGTAGAAGAAGAGGGAATACTTCCAAACTAATTCTATGAGGCCAGCATCACTCTAATACCAAAACCAGACAAAGACACCACAAAAAAAGAAAATTACAGAACAATATCCCTGATGAACATGGATGCAAAAATACTCAAAAAATATTAGCAAACCTAATTCAAAAATACATAAAAAAGATCATCCATCATGATCAAGTAGGATTTATTCCAGGGATTCAAGGAGAGTACAATATTCGAAAATCCATCAACATCATACACCACATCAACAAAAAGAAGGACAAAAACCACATGATCATCTCCATAGATGCTGAAAAAGCATTTGACAAAATTCAACATCCATTCATGATAAAAACTCTCAACCAAATGGGTATAGAGGGCAAGTACCTCAGCAAAATAAAGGACACATATGACAAACCCACAGTCAACATTATACTTAACAGTGAGAAGCTACAAGCTTTTCCTTTAAGATTGGGAACAAGACAAGGATTCTCACTCATCCCACTTTCATTCAACATAGTACTGAAGGTCCTAGCCACGACAATCAGACAACACAAAGAAATAAAAGGCATCTAGATTGGCAAGGAAGAAGTTAAACTGTCCCTGTTTACAGATGACATGATATTGTATATAAAAAACCCTAAAGAATCCACTCCAAAACTACTAGATCTAATATCTGAATTCAGCAAAGTTGCAGAATACAAAATCAATATACAGAAATACAGAAATCTGTTGCATTCCTATATACTAAGAATGAACTAGCAGAAAGAGAAATCAGGAAAACAATTCCATTCACAATTGCATCAAAAAGAACAAAATACCTAGGAATAAACCCTACCAAGGAGGTGAAAGACCTACACCTTAAAAACTACAAGACACTCATGAGAGAAATTAAAGAAGACACCAGTAAATGGAAATTCATCCTGTGCTCATGGGTAGGAAGATTTAGTATTGTCAAAATGGCCATACTGCCTCAAGTAATCTACAGATTCAATGCAATTCCTATCAAAATACCAACAGCAGTCTTCAATGAACTAAAACAAACAGTTCTAAAATTCAATAGGTCCACAAAAGACCCTGAATAGCCAAAGCAATCCTGAGAAGGAAAAGATAAAGCTGGGAGGATCATGCTCCTGACTTCAAGCTCTACTACAAAGCCACAGCAATCAAGACAATTTGGTACTGGCACAAGAACAGACCCATTGATCAATGGAACAGAATTGAGAGCTGAGATAAAAACCCAAGGATATATGTTCAACTAGTATATGCTAAAAGAGCCATGGATATACAAAGGGGAAAATGACAGCCTCTTCAATAGTTGATGTTAGCTTCAAACTGGACAGCAACATGTAAGAGAATGAAACTGGATTACTGTCTAACTACATACACAAAAGTAAACTCAAAAGGAATCAAAGACCTGAATGTAAGTCATGAAACCATAAAACTTAGAAGAAAACATAGGCAAAAATCTCTTGAATATAAACATGAGCAACTTTTTCCTGAACACATCTCCTCAGGCAAGGGAAACAAAAGCAAAAATGAACAAATGGGACTACATCAAGTTAAAAAGCTTCTGTACAGCAAAGAACACTATCAGTAGAATAAAAAGGCATCCTACAGTATGAGAGAATATATTCATAAACCACATATCCAACAAGGGGTTAACATCCAAAATATATAAACAACGGATCCGCCTCAACACCCAAAAAGCAAATAACCCAATTAAAAATGGGTGGAGGATTTGAACAGACACTTCTCCAAAGAAGAAATTCAGATGGCCAACAGGCACATGAAAAGATGCTCCACATCGCTAATTATCAGGGAAATGCAAATTAAAACCACAATGAGATATCAATCACACCAGTTAGGATGGCCAACATCCAAAAGATAAGGAACAACAAATGCTGGCGAGGATGTGGGGAAAGGGGAACCCTCCTACACTGCTGGTAGGAATGTGAATTAGTTTAACTACAATATGGAGGTTCCTCAAAAAACAAAAATAGAAATACCATTTGACCCAGGAATTCCACTCCTAGAAATTTACCCCAAAAAAACAAGATCCCAGATTCAAAAAGACATATGCACCCCTATGTTTATCACAGCACTGTTTACAATAACCAAGATATGGAAGCAACTTAAGTGTGCATCAGTAGATAAATGGATAAAGAAGAGGTGGTACATATACACAATGGAATATTATTCAGCCACAAGAAGAAAACAAATCCTATCATTTGCAACAACATGGATGGAGGTAGAGGATATTATGCTCAGTGAAATAAGCCAGGTGGAGAAAGACAAGTACCAAATGACCTCCCTCATTTGTGGTGTATAACAATGAAGAAAAACCGAAGTAACAAAACAGCAGCAGACTCACAGACTCCAAGAAGTGACCAGTGGTTACCAAATGGGATGGATGGAGGAGGGTGGGTGGGAAGGGAGGGAGAAGGGGATTGAGGGGTATTATGATGAGCACATATGGTATGGGGGTGTTATGGGGAAGACAGTGTAATACAGAGAAGACAAGTAGTGACTCTGTGGCTTCTTACTACACTGATAGACAGTGACTTCAATGGGGTGTGGGGGGGACTTGATAATATGGGTGAATGTAGTAACCACAATGTTTTTCATGTGAAACCTTCATAAGATTGTACATCAATGATACCTTAATAAGAAAAAAAGATGAATTCAAATCTCACATCTAATTGAAAACATAAAATATTTCAACATATTTAATAAAGATGTTCAGTTAACTAAGATACAATATCATCTACCTCCTCTAGTTCAAAAAAGTCAGCAAAAATATCTTGGACCCATTATCTGGAATACAGCTATGTATGCAGCTATAAGAGAATACATTTTTTAAAATTTTAACTGATTACAAATGCCTCAGCTATGCCTTTAAGGACATTCATAAAAAATGGAAAACCAAAAAAAAAAAAAAGGCAGCAACTGTTTATTGGTCTAGTTTTAAGCACTGAGACTACTTGTGCCCCAAGGAGGTGGGAAGCAATTTATGGTTGTTAGTCTCCACCCTCATGACAGAAAGATGGCCCCTGCTCCCTGGGTTCAAGACATGGCCTGCCAAATCTACCCCAGAGCTGAGCTATATTTACCACAAAATAGTTATTGTGTGATGTTCTGGGGAGGTAGATGACCGTGCATAGCACTAGTTAGAACACAGACTGTATATTACGAGAACACACACGGGAATATCACTTTTTCTAATGGTGTTCTTTGTTTGAGCCAGGATAGCTAACAGCCATGGAAATTTTGAAAGAGCTTTACTTTGCCTTAAGGAAACCTGAAGTACAAAAGCGAATTCTCAAAACATGAATTATCAGATGATTATTCTTGTTTAAAAAGTGATCTTTACTAAAAGATTTGCTGTGAATGCTTTTTAATTTTACTATAATAACTGAACAGGGTCTACTATGATTTCTTTTCATTTTAATCTGGTAGTGCATTTACATTTTCAGTCTATCAGAAATGTATTTGAAGAATAAATTTTTGAGAATATATTAACTGTATACACCTCTAAATGTATCCAACTGGGGCTCACTCTTGGGACTGTGAAGGAATCTGGCTTAGTGATTTAACCATGCATTGTTTCTGCTAACTTTAGTTCCATTAGAATGCAACTCAATATATGGGGCTTCAAAACTTCACCAAAATTGCACTGGTTTGCAGAATAGCTATAGTTGTATTAAGATTCATATCTTCCATAATAGATTCTAATATTAAACTTTAAAGATCCTAAGTTGATTTCGGTTCCTTGATAGGTTTTTTAATGGGTCTTTACCTTGTCATCCTTTCTCCTGTGGCCCCATGTCATTATTGGTATCAAAACCATCTCAGGGACTTTTTCAAAAATCAAAATAAAGAACATACAAAGCTAAGATGTGTTTGTTACCTTGCAGGATCATTCTCCAAGGACATTTTCTTCTGGTATATGTTTAATTAAATAAAAGGCATAGTTCTCAGCAATTGCCATTTTGAAATATTCTATTTAAGGATTGATTGCATTTTCTAACATTTGTGAATGATATTAATATTCAAAAAAGAATCACAAGGGACCATCTGGAGTTGGACAAAAAGCAAGTATTCAATGAATGACTCTCAGAAAGACTGTCCAACAATTTTATATGTTGCTGGTGAGAGTGTGAATTGGTAGAACATTTCTGGAAAGCAATTTTGCATTCCATGATTTGATCTATTAATTTCATCTGGGAATTTATCATAAGGAAATAATAAAAGATGTAAAGTTGTTTGTACAAAGATGCTTACCATGGCAATTGATATAATGGTAAAAATTATGGAAAAAACCCTGAATAGTCCATAGGAAACTGGCTAAATACACATTACATTCAATGATGCTGTAGCAGAGACTGCTGACTGTCCAGTTTCCATTCTCCTCTTCATTGTCATTAACAAGACCCTATGTTACTGTGGCCAGCAATGTGCTTAGCTAAAAATGCCACATTTCACAGGCTTCCTTGCAGAGAAGGGTAGCCAATAAGATATAAGCAGAAGTCCTTGGGTGAGATTTCCAAGGTCTGGATTGCTGCCTGGCCCCAGTTGTTTTGATCACTGATGTGATGGCTCAAGCTCTCCAAAAGCCATTTGAAGACCATGAGAGAAAATCCAGAAGAACTGTAGTGACTGCAGTTCTGACATCCTTGAACCACTGTAACAAAGCCAGAGACTGCCTCCTTCCAGATGTCTCATTATAGGGGAAAAAATAAACCATTATATGTTTATGCTAGTCAAACTGTTCATAGCAGCCAAACACAATTCCTAACAGACACAGATGAAACATTTTGCAACCATTTAAAATTATCTTTCTGAAAATGGAATATAATATTAAATGAGAAAGCCAGAATATAAACTCCATACGTGGTATGTCCCATTTTGTTCTTAAATGGGACATATACACTGTATATGAATGAAAATAACTATGAAATATATTGAAATGTCAATAGTGGCTGTCACAGGATTGTGGGTTACTTATTATTATGATTTGTACCCTATGCTTTTTAAGTTTTCAAAACTGAGAATTAAAAAAATGTTTTTAAGATTGCCTAATATACACACATGACAGATGAGAATGTAAATTAGTTAAATCTACACTTTTTGGAAAACAATGCGACAACATGGCTCAAAAGGTTTTACCAGTTTCATACTTTTTACCTTTCTATTTCCACTTTGACCTATCTACCTTGGTCAAATAATATGAGACTCAGACAAAGAATTATACACATGGATGTTTGCTACAAGATTATTGGTGATATTGAAAGAATGGAAACAAATTAAATGTCCAATATTAGGAAAGTTTACAATTAAAAATATTATAGTATATCCATCCTATATGGATGGATCCTATACTTACAAATCACAATTAAAGTAAGAGAAAGAACATTTTGGAACTCGTTTTAAAGCTATTTCCACATCTCTAAATCCCCCACCCCCTGAAACAATAAGGGGCATCAATGGAGTGTGGAGGTGCCCTCTTATCTAGAAGATATTTCTAGCCTCAACTGAAATTAGATATCCATCTGAGTCCACAGCAAGAAAATAGCTTTACTGAGAAAGATAGATTTTTCTAAAGTATGTTTATGTGCTGAGGGCCAAGTCTGAAGGAGTTAGTTAGTTCTTCAGGTTCTGTCTACTGTGGCAGCATGAACCTGAGACCAGCTGCCTAGGGAGGAGGAAGATGTGATGTCTTGGATGGAACATATGAAGTCCCGAAGCTCACCCCTTCCTGCTCGGAGGAAGCAGCAGCTGCTTCTTGCGCTCTGCATCACATGCTCCCGGCTCACTCCTGTTTCTGTGGGTACCATGTGGAGGCCTCTGAGCGTGATGACAACCCCCATCCAGGCACTTGCCTTTCATCTCCACTTTTCTGCAGCCTAGTGGGGAAGTGTCTTGGACCCTCTCACCCAATCTCAGAAGAGATTGAGCCCAATCATCTACGGCAGCAACTAACTCCATGATACACCTTGTTTTGCCCTTCTTCTCACTTCTGCGCTGTTTCCTGATACCACCTCCCAAATAAGTGACCCGCATTCAAAGCCTTACCTCAGGCTCTAATTCTAGGAAAACCAAAACAGATGGGATGTGGGAGGAAATAAGAGAAAGAGTGCTAACAACTCTCATTTATCCAACTTTGGGAACCCAAGGCTATTAAGAGTAGTTACCCATTTCTCCTGGTATATTTGACCAACATTTTGGAAAAATGTAGGAATGGCAGGTGTTGTTTTATGACACTTCCATTTCAGGGGTGTGTGTTTGTGTGTGATTACTGGGTCACAATGTATAATGTATTTCTTCATGTGGATTATCGTCCAAAAAGTTGGAAAGCCACTGATCAAGAGGACACCATGTGAGTCCAAGGAATCTCTTCTTTGCTGCAACAAAACTACCTATAAACATTAATGAGAATATTTTAATGATATGGAAAAACTACTTGTGATTGGGACTGGGAGTGGTGGGAGAAAAATGACAAAACATTGAATACAGTATGACTTCAACTCTGTAAAAGCAAAACTATGAAGTAAAAGACCACTGTCATTCATTCATTTCCAGCTTTATCCAATTGGGTAAATCCCTAAAACGCCATGAATAATGAAAGGACACTTAATTTAAAATGAGTGTTCACACATGAAAGAAGGGAAAACCAGGAGACAGAGAATCAAGGACCTTGTGGGTCTTGTTCCACAGTGCCTAGAATCATGTTTGCTACACAGAAGACAGGAACTATTTGTTGGCTAAAGAGTGAAAGTTAAGGACACGTGGTCACAGATCCTCATTTTAGGAGCACGCAGCCTTGCGTGGCCTCAGGAAGGAGGAGAGGCTAAGCAATGGCCCTGTTTCTGCCGCTTAAACAACTGTATGTATACCTTCCAGCATTTGCCAAGGCCACCCAGGCACTTCAGACATTGCAGTTGCCACAAATTCTGCTGTTATCATCCACTTAGGGGACAATTCCATGTGTCTGCTTTGAAAAGTGTGCTAATTTATCCTTTACTTTATTGAAAAACAGTGTAAGTTAATTGTAATAAATTGAATATAAGGTATATATGATGAAATGTTAATCATAATTTCTTCTGGATAATGGAGTTATAGGAGGCACCAAGATTAGTGGGGATCTAAGGGTCAAGCTCTGTACTAAACTCTCTATTTACAAGACTTATATTTCATCCTTTCAATAACCTAATGAAACTGATATTGTTATAGTTATACAGAGGAGGCAGTTATTGAACAATAACTATGTACCAAAAATAATGCTGAAAGCTTTACACATATAATCTCATTTAATTCTTAGAATAACACTATGAAGGAAGTACACTTTCCCTTGTTTTCCATGTGGGGAAAAATGAGACTTTCAAGAGACTACTTGTGAGGAAAGCACGAACACAGCAGGTACAGTTGTTTACTCCTCACTGTCTCCAGAAGAACCATGACTGACCATTGGCCAGCCCTTGGGAATGTGGCTCTTGAGAGTTCTTTGTACTGGTGAGTGAGGATTTTGTTATATACACGTGGAGCAATGGATCATGTCCTACTGGCTTGTCAGGTTGCTCTGTGCTAATATCAGGACTGGTGATGTGTACCTGGTTTCATATTGGGTACTACTTTGGGTTGCCACAGCAGAGTATATACTCGGATATATGCCTGTGCTACCAGACCCTGCATAAAGGCCTTGAACCTTGAGACTCAAGGAGTCATCCCTGGGCAGAGACATTCCATACATGTCCCTTTGTTTCTCTGCCAGAGAGAAAGCATATCCTATGTGGCCTCAGGTGAAGAAGAGCTTTAGAAACCTGTGCCTGATCTCTCTGGACTTTGAAGATGCACACATTTTTCCCTTATGCTTTTGCTCTGTATCCTTTGCTACCAAAAATCCTACTGCAAACTGCTATTAGGTCATATAAATAAGTTTTTACTGAGTGAAACACTGCCCAAGACCATGCAACTAAAAGGTGGTAGAAATAGAATTCTAGCCCAGGCAGCTGACTTCCAGGCTTGCTCTCTTAACTATTGTGCTCTACCATCATATAGCTAACATATGGTATATACTGCACTCAAAATCAGTGCCACTATTATTATCATTACTGCCCTTCCTTTGCTTTCTAGATCTGCTTTGATGAACATGCATTATTTGATAATCAAGGGGAGAAAAAGCTTGGAAGTGCCTATGGTTAGGGATAGAAAGATGAGGAGTCAGAAAGGAAAAAAGACAACCAGGGAGTAAGTTAGATTGGTGCAATCTAACAAAGTGAAGAAGCCATTAAAGTTAAATATAAGGCAGTTTTATAGGAGAAAATTTCTCAATCCTGGAGGAGGCAGAGATTTATCAGATGAGACATACAAATCATCAAAGGAAAAGTGGATAAATGAAGCCTCATCAACATTAAACATTTCTGTTTCTTAGGACCTTGTTAAGTCAATTCATACATTGGAAGAAAATATTTGTAATAAATATATCTGATAAAGGACTGGTATCTAGTATACAGAAAGAAGTCCTACAGCCTAACTTATAAGAAAATATTAGAAGTGGGCAAAATATTTGAATAGATACTTCACATAAGAAGATGTAGGAGTGGAAAACATGTACAAAAAGATTCTCAATATGATTAATCATTAGAGAAATGCAAAATAAAATCACAGTGAGGTACCGACTATATACTCACTAGAATGGCTAAAATGCAAAGCAACTAGAACTCTTATATGTTGCTGTGGGGAGTGCAACCCACCTGGAAAAACAGTTTGGCAGTTCCTTAAAGATGCCCTTATGATATAATGTGACACACTCCTAAATATTTGCTTCTAAAATGATAACTTATGCCCACCCATGTAGTCAATGCTCATATCAGTTTTATTCATAATAACTAAAACCTGAAAAAACCCGAATGTCTGTCAACAGGCAAGTGGACAAAGAAATTATGGCTCCTCAATTAAATGGAATACTAATCAATGATAAAAGGGAACAAACATGATACATACAGCAACATGGATAAATCTCAAGAATATCATGTTGAATAAAAATGGCTGACACAGAAAGAATGCCTATAGTATGATTATATTTATGTGAAAGTCCTGTGGTTGCCTCTTTGGGATCTTTTGGAATGATATAAATGCTCTATATCTTCATTGTGGTGATGGTTATATGCATATATACATTTGTCAAAACTCAACAAACTACATACTTAAAATGGGTGCAACTTATTGAATGTACTATTCTTCAATACTGTTGATTTTAAAATATATAAGGACAGTTTTATTGAAAGAGCAATGGTCAATTTTTTCAAATATTGCAGAAAAACGGAGAAGATAACTGGAAAATGGCCATTGAATCTGTCAATGAGTGGTGACAAGGAGTTTCAAGATTATAAATTCAATAGACTTGGGGTTCAGAAATCAAATTATTGGATGTGAGAAGGGAATACCTGACATGCAGAGCAAATTGGGCTGCTTCTGATTCATGGAGCACCAGATGCTGACTCATGCTGACCATACAGCAATAACCTCCAACCTGCTGAAATCCAAAACCCAGAAATTTAATCAAGTCACCAATTATACTGTTTATCAAAGATATTTTGCAACCTCAAGTAGAGCAATGTAAAGATTTTCTTCTTCACTGTAAGAGCAATGCAAACATTTAACATGCAAACATTGTTTATCTTTTTTAGCCTTCTTTAGGTTCTCCTATCAGTTCTTAGCAGAAGGCCTCTCCTACTGAATCAAGAAGACTTCCTCGCACGGTGGCCTGTGTCCTCATGCATTATCATTTCATCACCTACAGACCCTCTTCTACCAGAAAGACATCCTCCGCCAATAAAGGCTCTCCCTATCGGCCGTGTGATTTCTACCACCCCCAGCATGGAAAGGGTTATTTTTCAGTACTCATTTTCAATCATTCCTTATTACAGCCCTTCCTTTGTCTTCACAGGTGCTAACCCCCAAAGTGACTTCTCCAACCTCTTTTCAACACCAAAGCTGTCAAATTTCTCAGCAAGTCAAACCCTTCAGTCATTATTTCCTGATCAAATTTACCCACAATCTGGCTTCTGTCTCTGCCCCAAGAACCTCTCCCATGCCAAATCCAGTAGGACGCTATAGATGTACCCTCCCTAGCTTCCCTCCAATATTTGACAGTAAGGTCTAACCCTGTCCTTACTGAATGTCCCTTTTTGGCTTCTGAGAAGCTTTTTCTCCCACTTTCCAATGCTTGTGTCTCATCCTTCTTTTCCTTCCTCCACTGAACCTTCTGCCAGTCAGTTTGGATGTTCCTTGAGTCATTCTGCAACATTCCCTCCACCCCATGCTCTGAGCACAGCGCTTCTCACACTCTAATGTGCATATGACTTACCTGGGAATCCTGGTAGGAGGCAGATACTGATTTAGAAGGTCTGGAGTGGGGCCTGAGAGCCTGCATTGCTGACAAGCCCCCATGGAGGCTGACAGGGCTTACCCAGGGCACACTAAGTAGTTAGAGCTCAGAGAACAGAGCCTGCATCCAGATTAAACACTTTCAAACTCCACAACTGCATTTGTGACTAGTCCAATGTGAAATGCTCTGAGTCACAATTTAAGTACCGCAAAGATGAACATTCAATGAGGATTATCCATAACTTAAAAGAAAGCAGTTTCCCTCAATATAGTAGAAATTGATAGGACAGCCCCAAATATTGCAGATAATTAGAGTCAGTTTTCCACTGGAAACAGATGGAATGAGAAGGTGAAATTATATGAGGAGGAAAGAGTTCTGCCAAATCCTCAGGCTGGAAGTCATCTGAAACAAGGTAGGTTTTCCTAGAATATGTATTGACCACTGACTGACAAGATGATTCAGTCACTCTCAGTTCTGAATAAACCAAACTTATATTCCCTCACGCATGATTGTCCAATTGCATCCACTGCCTTTCTTCATAGATTGTGCTATTCAACTGGCATTTGATTTTAGATTCATCCTCCTAGACCTATTCAGCCAGTAATTCAACCTTGATGGGACGTCAATGATCGCCCAGGAGGAAGACAGTCACGTCCTTCCATGGCATGAAGCTTTGAAAGGTTGGTTTCTTTCATCTCCTTTCTGCCTGTGTATTAGAAAGATTCCTCCCACAGTTAGAGAATTCATTCAATAGCGTGATTTGGGCCTGGTGAGAATGAGATGCCTCAGCTGCTCTTTGTTATTTAATCACCTACAAAAAGAGGTAATTTATTGCTCCTGGTACTTCAGCAGTAGATGGACATTGGATTTCAAGTCTTCCATGAATCCACTAAAATTCTGATCTGGAGGAAATAAGGTGGCATTAGAACAGAATATTTGGGAGCAATTTTTTGATGAAAGGCCTTACCTACTATGGATATTATTTCAGGCAACCAGAAAATAAAGACTGAATTTTAAAGCACTTTGTGTCAAGATACAACTAATAGCTACTGGAATACCAAATGAACATTGTATTATTACTGCTACTGAAATGAGTTAAAAATTAATTCACAGAGAACCATTTTTAAAGATAGAAAGAACTTGTGGGCTTACCATGGTGAACACCCAACAGTAGACACTAACGTTTGTTAAATATTAATGCAAATATTCAGATAATTAAATAAGGTCAGACGAGGATAGGGAACAGAAATTTTCCCTTTGGAGTTCATCAAGCAAAACCTGTCACCTCTCTGAGTTGTCTGATTGAGAATAATTAATCGAGGACACAGATGAAGCCAGGCTTGATTTTATATAGTAATAGATGGAACACTTCTCTTTCCCCTATTCCAGGCAATTTATCCTAGGAGAAGTTGCAGGCTAGGAGAGGCACTGTTCAAAGGACACAATGAGAGCAAGTGTATCTATCTCTTTTCATCACTAAATCTCTGCTTGAGCCACACAATGACAAATCTCATTTTCACATTTCAGAGACCCAGGTATAAGAGCTACCAATGGTCCAAGTATTGTCCTGTCCATGCTTCCTGTCACCACCAGTGACTCCCTGAGGGAGGCACTATGGCATAGAGGGAGGCATGGAATTGAAGTAAAACACACGAGTGTTCAAGTCTTGACCAGGTCACTTGATGACTGTGTGATTCTAAATAATTTCTTTAGCCTCTTAGAGATTCAGTCAACACAAATGGAGTTAATATTATCTAATCCTGAGAATGATGTGGGTTATACAAGCTAACAGACACAAAGCGCTTAGTCCAGCAGAGAAAGGCTTGCTCCTCTTCTTATCAGAGTCATTTCAGCACTTCTAAATTACCATGCTGAAAATCTACCATGTTTTTCCATTATCTGCAGAATAAAGACCAGGCAGCCATCTCCTGATTAGTTCCACTTCCACCCAAACTAGTTAGTTTGCTAACCCCTGCATATTCTTTGGGCTTTCCTATTTGCTTATTTACTCATTCAGTCTTTCAATAAGTTAGCAAATATTTATGGAGTGCCTATTATGAAACAGGTGTAGGGATAGGTGCTGGCGTTCTAAAGACAAGTAAGACACCATCCTTACCCTCAAAGTGGGCCAAATAGAGGAGAGAGCTATCTGTCCAAGTATTTATAATGCAATGGGAAAGCTGCTGTAAAAGACAAAGTGCTATGAGAACACGAAGAAGGAAGTATTTCAGACCTCGTTTTCCTCATTTTCAATGCCCTCCTCTCTATTACAGAAATCTTATTTAGTGTTCAAAACCAACAACTCCAAACACTGACCTCTTCAACACTCATCATGTGCTTACTGAGAGCTCAGTCCCATGCTTAGTGCTTAGCAGCCATTTAAAAGGATGTTTTCACCATTTGAATTGCTGCTCATTTGTTATCTATCATATTTCTCATGTATTCTCAATTATGCTACCGTATCTCTATACTCCAGCTTGAAGTTGTGTTCCTCGAAGTCAAGGATTGAGTCTTCTTGGATGAATGCCCACAGCTGCTAACAAAACAGAAGCAGATAGATGATCAATAAGTGTATGTTTATTGCTTCTAAGTCTAAATGCCAAATTAAGTTTGAGGTCCAAATTAAATTCAACAGAATGCTTAAAAGAACTAAATTGATTAAAAATGATGTGCAACATAGGCAATTGGCAGTGCATACCTGAATAAAAAAGAGGGAATGAATTCTGGGGAGATATCAAACAAGGACAGCCATAGCTCTGCCATTATATTTTAAAAAATAGGATGAGTGGGTTCCACCATTTGACTCTGAGAGTCTTTTGTCTAAGTATGAATGAATAAGATATTTTCATCAGAATGACATTCACATTAATGAATTTTCACCTGGAAAGAACTAATACCCATTTTCCAGGGTGAATGTTATTATGATAATTTAAACGCTTGATCAATTTTCTATACATTGTAGTGAAACCCCTTCCATCTTTGTTTTATATTCTCATTTTTATTTTACTGAAATTATTTTTATTGGAATCAGTTCTCCTCTATGTAAATTTCCAACAGAGGTTCAATTCCCTGTTCAAGTTTTTGTCCATATCAACCTTTACTGATTATATTTCTGCCAACTTGGGTTTTCTATTGTTGCCCTCATTTTTACTAACTTCAATTTTATCTGGGTCAAATTGGACAGATCTAATGTTATTAAGGTCTGATGTCTGAAGATTTATTTTGAGTTCATCATTTCGAGGAGTCTAATTTTCATGCCAACTTTTAGTTTTCAATATCACCAAGAAGCTATCATTCCTCAGCAAGCTTTGTGCTTTTTAATAAGTTTTGTTTGTGAACAGCATTATCCATTGCCAGTTGATTACTTTCTCACAGGTCTGTTTGCTAGAGATCTGGTCAAACTGTCCTTGGGGTGAAAACACACAGAGACCAAATGGTACTGTCCATGGAGAAGGATTAAACTTTCCAGCTTCAGAAGTCATGCATTAGAGATGCTATAGCTTTTCCTTTCCACTCTTATAATACAAACTCCCTCTGGAAGAACAAGACGTCAAAATATCAACTGGCGACAGACAAATCATTGAGAGTATGTACTCTGCGTGACTGCCGGGGTTTAAACTCCAATTCTACTAGTTACTGGGAGTGTGACTTTTGACAGGTTACTTACTAATTTGTGCCTCCGTTTCGTAATTAAAAAAATAGGGTTGTGAGGATTCACTGCATTGATAATCTCAAAACAATATTTGGCACATAATGACCACTTAATAAAAGTAGGTTCCATTATTAATATTAGTTAGAATAATTGCTTCAATGTTCTCCAAATACATTGTTTCATATCTTTGTTCAACTGCCCTCAATTTCCTCTTCTCAAAAATGGGGCTATTAATAGTATGTACCTCAGATTGCTTTGCAATCTGAATGTGTAACACAAGTGCTTAGAACAATGCCTGGTGTAGGGTTAAGTGCAATATAAGTGCTATGTTGCCGCTATTTTATTTTTTCACCTTAGGGTGAGTGAGTTTACAGCATCCTAAGAGTCTAATAGCTAGTTTTCCATAGAGAATATTATAAAGACAACACAAGGGCCCTAGAGCCCCGAGGTCATAGGGTGCCACCAGCGAGTATGAAAATACATTAAAAGCAAAAGGGAACTACGCAGCTATTCAAAATGATAATCTACAATAAGGTAAGCACCATGAGAGTAGGGATTTTAGTCCTTTTTGTTCTTTGCTATTTCCCAGCACCTAGAATAGTGCCTGGCACATCTTAGGTCAATAAATATTTGTTGAATGAAGGTTGTGTGGCAACATTGAAAGTGTTTCTTATATGGTATTTAGTAAATAAGGCAAGATATAAAATTATATTACACTATGATCATAACTTGGCAGAAACATACATGCATATGATGAAGACTAGGAAGTGATGTGTGGAACTGAAAATAGTTGTGTTGTTATCCTGACTGTAATATTGTATACTGTCTTTTTATAAGGTAAAACAAAGAAGGTGAAGGCAGAAAGTTCCTAAAGAAATATTACAGCTGTGTCATAACTTTATATAATGTGGGGCACCAAACCCAGATCCTTTTAAAGTTGGTTTTGAGGAATTTAATGTTGACCATACAGAAAAATACTGATGTAAGCCAATTACTTGGGACACTTTTGATGTTTTTTAAAAAAATGTCTGAATTCTAGAGAAAAGTACACAGACATAAATGGAATACATGTGATATGTATCTCACACACATACACACACTCTTTCAAGTTGTATCTTGAGCTGATTGTTCACTCAAAACAATCTCCTAGACCATCTACATCCACCATACAGCACAATGAGCATTTGTGCTCATAATGATCTTTCTGCGACACTGCAAGGACTTCGACCGTCAAAGATTCAATTACATTTACCACCTTACACTTCCCAAGGCTTTAAAGGGGCTAATGCATTTTAGAAAGATTTTTCTATGGAAAGATTTGAACAAAGGATGTTGGGTTAATTTTTAGTTAACCAGAAAATTTAGTTAACAAGAATGATTTGTCCCCTGAACATTTCCATTAAATAAAGTTTGACTGTACTTTGATCTCTGAAATCTTTGCCCAGCTTCTTTCTATTAACAGTGCCTGGTGGAAAAGATGTAGTTCTCTAGTCAAACTGCTTAGAGAAGATTAGATTGTTCCCAGTCTTTAAAACAGAAAGACAACAGGTGAAAAAAAACATCCTTTTTTTGAACAGTTTTCTATATTTGACTTTTGACCCTTAGATATGCTGCATGAAAAAATTAGTCCACTAGGACATAACACCAGAGTTTGGGGTCTTATAGTCTCTATTTAAAGCTATATTACTGTTATAAGTCTTATTTTGAGAAAATATGCATTAGTCATTAAAAATTAATTTATTTTTATTTGTTTTCCAGATTAATGGTCCTTCTAAAATAGAAAATTGAATGAAGGCTTAGTCATTTCATTTGCAAAAGCTAATTGAAGCACATATTTATGAAATTAGACATGGAGAAGTGAACCACCACCACCCACTCAACCACAAAGAAAATGATTTTTTTACTTATGAGACACGGTGAAAGAAGAGAAATTAATATGCGTGTGGTAATTCCTCCACCCTCCTTCTCAATCCTCCTGGTGCCTCTTAAGGAGGAGTCTGGGTCTTTGTGATGATAATGGAGATAATGGGCAGAAAATCTCAGAATCCGGAGGCAGGAGAGCAGAGAGGCCCTGTGCACTGGATTTGGTGCTTTCTTAAATACTTTTAATTTTATCAATGTTTACATGCATCATGTAAATAGATTAAAAGGAGAATTCTTTCTGAAGGGTCTGTAATAAACCTGCAGTCCCTCAGGCTTCCCGTTTCCCCCAGCCGCCCAGTGGCAGGCTTCCTCACAGGGAGTCAGTGTCCTCACAGGTGGCAACTGCACAAAGTTTTCAAAGGGGCAAACCCGATGCGTTGAGTGCTTACAAGTCTACATGTGGGTCACATTTGCTGGGATATCATTGGCCAAATCAAGTCACATGACCAAGGCCACAGCTAATGTGGGAGGGAAAGCACAGGGCAGGAATACTGAGGAGTGTTGTTCACTTACCATAATAAACTCCCACACATGGTGAAACAGCATAGCTCTCTCTTTGGTAATATAACTTCCATCCTCCTAACTCAAAGACGAAATTCAAAGAGCTGAGTATTTTTATGGCTCCTGTTCATGTGAAGTAATGTTTTCTCAGGAATGCCCAAAGGAGTCTCCATTTGCAATACAGAGCAGACCTTCCCGCTGTACACTTCCCCCTCTCTCCTCCTGCCTCTCTCACATGCGCCTAAGTGGTCTCTCTGTATTTGCTTTCTATTGTTGTCATAACTAATTACCACAAATTGAGCGATGTTTTAAAGCTACCATTATTATCTATTGGTCAGAAGCCCAGTGGGCTGGGCTGGGTACTCTGCTGGGTGCTGGACTAAAATCCAGGCAACAGCAGGCCTGGGCTCCTATCAGGAAGCTCTGGGAGAGAAGCTGTTTCTGGCTCTTTCAGGTTGTTGGTGGCATTCAGTGCCAGAGTTGTAGGACAGAGGTCCTTGTTTTCCTTACCAGCTGTTGACCAGGGGGTGTTCTCAGCTTGTAGAAGCTGATCACATTCCTCCGTTCATGGTCCCTCTGTCTGCAAAAACAGTAATTGTGGATCAAGTCTTTCTCAGGCTTCACATCTCGTTGATTTCCACCTCCTCTCTCCTGCTTCTGCCACATCTCTCTGACTCTCCTGCCTTCTTCTGTGTTTAAGGGTTTAGGTGATCACACTGGGCCCACCTGGAATATCCAAGACAACCTCTGTATTAATAGTCTTTTTTATTCCATTTGCAAAGTTCTTTACAGCAATCCCCAGATTAGTGTTTGATTGAATAAACAGAGGAAGGATAGGAATCCTGGCAGGACATCTTTAGAATTCTGCCTACTATACCCTTACAGTCTCTTTCCTACCTTATAATCCTCACAAATTTTTTTTCTAGAATCCAGTCCTAGGTGGTGGAGTAAATATGGTTCTCTCCACTTCCCTCTTTAAAAATACTCCCAAACCACAAGAATAATAAATTGACAAACTCCATTTTTCATTAAACAAGAAAACATCTTTCCTACCACTATGTATAGATAGAACAGATGAAAGAATTATAAATTACTTAATAGGATGGAATTCAACCTTAATGTCGATGAGAAAGAAGCCAGTTTGCCTCACAGAAGTTCCTGAAATGCTCATAAAATCAAGGTACCTAAGGGCAAAAAACCCTACAGTTACTGATATTCAGGGTTCCCCAATGAAAATTCCAGCTGAGCTCCAGACCGATCCAAGGAAGCTCACCAATGGTCATGCACACAGAGGTTCCATTAAACTTTCTACTGCTTGACTTTTTAATATAAACCAGAAGCCAAAAATCACCAGGTATTTGTAATTACAAAGACTAAAACGGAAGGGAGGAAGGGAGGACCCGGAGAAACGCCAGAGACCAAAAGAAAACTCCAAAGTAAATATAATTAATATTCCCAGAGAGATACAAGAAACTGCTTCCATAAAATAAGATTATGCCATAAAGTGGAGAATCAGAAAATAATCACCTCTTATAAATTAAAAACATTTTAATAGAAATGAAAAGCTTAATATATGACTTGAAAGTTGAAGTCTGGGAAATCTCTCAGAAAATAGCTAAGTCAAGTGGTGCAATAGGCAAGAGAAAATAACATTAGAAGATCATTATAAAATATTGCATATCTAAATAACAGGAGTTCCAGAAAGGGAGAAAGAGTAAAAGAGAAAAGGGAGTGGTGATTGTGGGGGGCTGTTATCAAAAAAAGAGTACACGTTTTCTAGACTTAAGGACTAGAAAAGCCCCACACACATGCCCAGCACAACGAATGAAGAAAGACCTATACTGATGTACCTTATTGTGAAATTTCAGAACACCAGAACAAAAAAAAAATAGCTCACATTTTTCAAGATCAAGAAACAGGGCATTATTGGTCCACTCAATAGCAAGAGTAGAAGCTACAAAGAGGAAATCGATGCCTTCAAATTCCTGAGAGGAAAATTATTTCCAATCTAGAATTCTGCACCCAGACTACCAATCAAATATAAGGATAGACTAAAGGCATTTTTTGACTTACAGAGTTTCAAAAACAAAAATCTCTTTGTTCACCCTTTCTCAGAATATTATCAGAGTATATCTCTACCCCACCCCACCTACTCATACGCACACACCCCTGTGCAATAAGGACATGATCTAGGAAGGACAAATTCAAGAAACTGAAAATGTAACAAGAGAAGCAGAGAAAATTCCCAAGATGCTGGCAAGTGAGGTCCTGAGTCTACAGCTGGGCAACCGACTTAAAGAGCTATCAGTACAACCTGGAGCAGAAAAGAGGGCTTCTGGAAGAATTTCTTCAATTAAAAACAAAATAAAGTAGGGGAGGAGGAAGGATAAATTTTCTGACAGAGCTGTGTAGAAAACAGTCGCTATGAAGTATATTTTAAAGTGGTGAGTGTGTAGGAAGTGATCAACTATTTTTTTAAAAAACCTAAGTAGCTTTTCTGCCCGCTCTCCCCTCCCCCAGCAGCACTTGGGCTGCACCCCGCTTGCTCCGAGCTAAGCTACTGCCAGGGTCGTGGCCTTCCAACCGCCCTCACGATCATCTACCCCGACCCCAGCAGCCATGCTGAGATGCTCTCCGACATCTACAAGATCCGGCAGATCACGGTGCCCGGAGGTGGAGGGGAAGACGGTCAGTAAGGCAGGCGGGTAACGCTGATGACTCGCTCATTGGTGGAAAGGCCTCCGCTGACCGCCCCAGCGAAGGTACCGAAGCACAGTCATCAGTGGTGTTGATACTGTCACGAACCATCACTTGCAGGAAACTGGCTTCACAGAAGAAGCCTACAAGAAGTACATCAAAGATGATATGAACTCAACGGCAAACTTGAAGAACAGAGACCAGAAAGAGTAAAACCCTTTATGCCAGGAGTTGCAGAACATATCAAGCACATTCTTGCAAATTTCAAAAACTGCCAGTTTTTTATTGGTGAAAACATGGATCCAGATGGCATGGTTGCCCTGCTGGACCACCACGAGGATAGTGTGACTGCCATATATGATTTTCTTTGAGGATGATTTATAAAGAAATAGAAAAATGATAACAAATTTTGACTCTTTGGATCTGTCCCCTGTCGTGGTAACTGGCTACTGCTTTTCATTCACACACCAGAACTTAGACAAATGGGACTGATGTCCTCTTGAACTCTTCATTTATTTTGACCTTGAGTTATTTGGAGCAGAGTCATGGTTTTTTAAAAAATAAAAAAACATGTCATGTAGATTGTCTAATAATAAAAAGCATTTAAACTCATTTGAGAGAATGCTGCTAAGTTTAATATATACTTGAACCCATCCTGTACAGTGTTCTTGGAGAAGCTAGACCCTGGTAGTAGACTGTGACTAGAAAGCATAAGACTGTGTTTAGATAACTTCTCCAGTGAGAACTACTTATGGGACTGGAATACCAAAACTGAGAATCAAAAGTCTTAATTTTGAGTGAGGTAAAGGGCAAGACCATACTTATAGCAGTGCCAGCATTTGAAGTGGATTCCTTACACATTTCATCACCTACAAAAGCATACTGAAAGAATAAAAGAGACTAATACAGTTGGAAGCAAAATAATAATAATAATAATAATGTTTAAATTTCAGGGAAAAAGGTAAAGTACAGTCTTAGTACAATGACGTGCCTCAAGAGATAACAATACAAATAAAAGCACTACATGTGGTTTTAATAAAAAAAATAGAGATATGATTATAATACAAGGGTGGATGGTAGGCAAGAGGTGTAAGTGAACATGTTAAAAACTGGAGGGACCACAAAACATGGCTTACAGAGTTGAAATTAGTTGCCTCCAAGGAGCTGGATAGCTGAGGAGGAAGGGAGGTCTGAGGGGCTACAAGTTTGCTATAAACTTTTTAGAAATAATTTTCTTTTTATCTATTTGTATGTAAGCATTGATAAACGATATTTTACAAGGCACAAAATGCAGCCCCCTCCTCTCTCATTGACCTCCAAATTCCCTGAGATTTTCAACTTCTGCTATGAAAGAAAGAATGAGCTGACCCACCTCCGGCTGAAGGCATGCTAATGAATAGCCCAGAGGAAACACAGAAATGCTCAGCCAACCCATAGCATTGTGAGATGACTATTTGAAGCCACTAGGTTTTGGGATGGCTTGTTACATAGCAATAGATGAGTGATACAACAGGCAGCTAAAGCCTATAGATTTCTCCTTCACATATTCATATCACTGAGAAGTATGGATGCAGACTCCGGAACCAGACATTTACTAGCCATTTTCTACCTTGAGATCTTAGGTGAACTGCTTACCTGTCTCTCATTTTTCTCATCTGTGAAAAGGGGACGCTAATAATGACCTACCTAAAGCATTGTTGTGAGGTTTAAATGAGCTGACACGTGCAAGGCACTGAGAGCGTGGTATGGGCCACGTGCATTCTCAGGGCTGGCTACTATGTCAGCATTATTCTTTAAGCAGACAAAAATACTTAATATCCAACTCCTTTAGTTATAAATATAAATCTGGGCAGCAGTAGGTTGTAGAGGCAAAAGCCCTCGGAATAAGATGAGAGTCTATTCCTGAGTTTCAAGCCAACTGACCGATCAGGCGGGCTTTTGTCTTTTTTGTTAAACTTTTTATAATGGAAAACTTTAAACATATATAAAAGTTGAGGAAATAGTTTGATAAGCTCCTGTGTACTCAGCTTCAGCAGTTATCAACTCATGGCCAGACTTGTTCCATCTAAATTTCCCCTTTTTGTTGCACACTGGGTTATTTAAAGCAAATACCGGATATAATATCATTTCATCTTTATGTTAGTATGTATCTCAAAGAGATGAGACTCTTTCTTGCAAACATAACCAAACATCAGTATCATTCCAAAAAAATTTAATAATCCTCTAATACTGTCAAATATTAGAGTCAGAGTCAAATTGCTGTGGCTTTTTCTTTATACTTTGCTCAAACCAGGATCTGACAAGATCGTTATATTGCAATTGGTTGGTAGATACACACGAGGTATGGTTTGCATAGCAAAAGCAGGATAAATGCTTCTTTCCTTTTATTTACCACTCTCCAGCCTAAGATTTGGAATCCCAGATCCTTAAAAACTGAGCAATCTCTTCATCCTCATGTAAATTCAGAGCAGGGAATCAGGTAATATCTAAACTCCTTCTAGGTCTATGATTCTGATGTTTTGTCTACACCATCATTCAGAATTGTGCAAGCTTTTACATAATGTAAAAAGGTGGCCTTCCCTCAAATGCTTTCCTCCCTTCTGAGTGCTCTTTCTCTTCTTTCTGCTCAGCCAGCTCCTGCTCATCCTATAAATCCCAGCTAGGATATTACCTTGTCAACATACATCTCACAGAACAAGTGTTAATTAGGTGCCCATTGTGTGCCACCTTGTGCCTTTCTACTTATACTCCTCTGTTATCTCTCCTCCATAGCACCTTGCATTCACCTCTCTTAGAGTCCTTCTCATGGCATATCTTAATTATTTGACTACATACCTGTTACCTATTATCACATGTTGGTTTTCTGGATCATTGAATCACAAATAAAATGTGAGTCTTATTGGAGTGACCCAATACTGGCTTCATGCCTCAGAAATATTGATTTATTTCCAGAACTGACCATGTTGGTGGATTAGCAAAGGCTTCTTGGCCTTTTGTTATCGCCATGCAACTTCCTAATCTACTCAGGATCATTCCTGAATCCTCTGTAGGTCTTTATCTGAATCTGCACATCTTGGTGTAAATGGCAGCCATAATCTCCCAGCAGTTCCCATCACCCTCTAAAACAGGTACAGCTTAAAATATGGCACTTGTGTATGACCAGTGACGCTACTTTTAGGGACACAACAACAGTGAACCCAAGAGAAGTAGAATTAGTTTTCCTTAATGTTTATGTGTGTGTGTGTGTGTGTGTGTGTGCACACATGCATGCCTTTCTTTGCCCTCAGTTCATTCGATTTCAGAACACAGGCTGCCAGTCCTATAACAAGAATAGGAATGAATTGAAAGCTGATCTCCCAACCACACTTTGCACAGAGCTTCAGGGTGGGAACCACAAAAGATGGGTTCCAGTGCTCTCCTAATGAATTAAGCTAGTCCGCTTTGTCTTGTAGTTTGTGTTGTGAAAAACAATGACAAGTTCTCAAAGTAACTTGGTTAGAATGTGTGTGATATTTTAAGTAGATCTGTGCTTCTCTGCAAAAAACGCAGTGAGAGGTGGGCCAGTTTGGGGAATATTTTGAAGTGTTCCTTAAAATATTGGAAAATATCTTAGAAATTACTTTGGCAGTAGTTTGAACAATAGCATTCCTAAGGCCCATGGAGAGTTAGATAATTTAGGGAGCTATAAATATTACACTGTCAGGATGCTCTGGAAAAAAATATGATTATTAACCATGCAAAGAGGACTTGATTTATCCGGATGGGGCAATTCTTTATTCTTCATCTTTGCATGTATTTCCTAACTGTTCCAGAAGATGAATGACACAAAAATGATATCACTGTTGATGAGAGGTTGATGTTTCTTGTCAGGAGCCACATAAATATGATGATTTAATGAGTGTTTTTGCCCAGGATCCTTAAATGTGTTCTCGACTTTTTGGGAAATTACTTCCGACTCCAAAGAGTGCTCCCCAGGACCAGTGCAAAATAGGCAGAGGTGGCAGCCACTGAAGCTTTGTGTTAGGAAGCAGGGGCTTCTGAAGTACCTGTGTCTGTGCCTTTTCCCAAAACAAAACAAAACAATGCAACCACATCAAGCATACGTTTTTTTAAATTGGTGCTTTAAAAATGCATGAGAGGTGACTTAAAATTTATATAACACAGTGGTACAAATGCAGTCCTGTTCTCCCCCACCCCATCTCTCCCCCAGAGGAGAGAAGCATAGAGTGGGGGTAGTGAGGTTTGATTGTTCCACATCCCATGCTCTGAGGTTACTTTAGATATAATGGACATTTTGCAAACACTATCTTCTTTAATCCTTCCACCAGCAGGCAGTATAGTTATCTCCATTCAGAGGTGGTAAAGCCTTTGGAGTTAGACTCCTATTGTCCAAATTCTCAAGGGTTTCTCTCTCTCTCTCTCTCTCTCTCTCTCTCACACACACACACACACACACACACACACACACACACACACACATGCCAGACTGTTAATTTGAGAACTGAAACTATCAGGAGATTGAACTGGTCAGCACGTCCTCTCCCTCTCGAAGCAAAGCCCCAGGCAAAGCCAGGGCAGTAGCAGAAGGCAACGTGGTGTAGTCACTGGAAGTGAACCAAAGGCTCTTCCTGGGGAGAGTCAGGTAGCTAGCAAACCAGGCAGGCACACCCCATCAAGCCTGTGGGCCAGAGTGCTGGACAGAGCTCGCCCACTCTCCAGCATTCTCACACTTTGGATACTTCTATTTGACAATTAACTCCATCAATTAAAACAATACTGATGAAAAGTAGTGTTCTGGGTCCTAGGAAGATAACCACACTGTCCAGCAGCTTTGCGTTCAGGAAGGGAGTGTGAGGACTGATAGCTACCATTTGGGAAAGTCAGAGCATCAGTTAATCAGTTACAGAAGCATTAATCAAAGTGGAATCCATGAGTACCTTCTCTGGGATAGAATAATCTCTATGAATACTTTTCACATGTGTTTTCTTTTTGATGATAACCTAAAAAAGTGGAATATGAGCATATGCTGTTTCATCTGGCAGGCCACCTTATAAGTGAGAGCTGCAGAAGAATTGAATTATATACAAGATAGCAAAGGCAAGCCAAACACCTGTTCTGTAGCAGGCAGGAGTAATCACATGATGAGAGGCAATTTTCTTTCAGCCATCATTTCAAATTAGTGCTGTTACCTTGAATTTTACTGGTTTTGCCAGTAAACACTAGTTTATTTCCTGTATTTCATTTGTTTGCTTTTTTTTAGTTTATAATAATGCAAGATCTATAAGTGTGTATATACTTTTACACACATTCAAGAAACATAATAGGAACAATAGAGATCAATTCTGAGGTCCATCAGAGAGTTTTTAATTTTTTAAAGGACTCCACATTTTACTTGAATTTGAGAAACATTGAGCATAGCTGACTTCAATTGTATTCTAAGAATGGTTACCCTAATTAGATTTTCTACTAGCAACATATTTGGGGTACCTATGCAGATGGATAAATTATCCCTTTTGTATTGAGTTTTACTAATTGAACCTTCAAGAAGCTATATCACAGACTCAGTAACTGACTATACAACAAAAATCATATTTATTTCCTACATCGTTCCCTCTCTTCCTTCCTCCTGTCTTTCCATCAACACCCATAGGCATTATATTAGGGCCTAAATTTACTGGATACAAATATGCAAGGGATAGGCTCCATCCCTGCCTTCATGGAGCTTACAACCCTTAGCAGTATTTTCTAAGTGTTCCTGAGGATAAGCAGCACATGGGGACTTGTCAAAATACATATTCCTGGGCCCCCTTTCAGGCTCACTGAACTAGATTCTCCAGGCAAGGGGTCCAAGAAGCAGGAAATTTAACAAGCACCCCAGGTGGTTGTTATCATGAGAATATTTATTAACTTTTCTGGTGGCTTCTGCTTCTGTAAGTCTGGGTGGGGTCTAGAAACTGACTATGATCCTAAGAGAAGGAGGAAATCAGTAAAGCATTGTAAGTGGGGATAGGAATAGTCATGTTGATATTTGATACAGGGATCACTCTACCCATGAGGATAATGGACTAGTAAGGGGGAAAATAAGAGCCCAGGGCTAGGTAGGAAGCTGCTGGGCTACTCAGAACAAGGCTTCCTGAGGACCTGGACTAGAGCAGTGGCAGTGGGAGTTGAAATAGGTGGACAGAACAGAGAGGCATTAAGGGGAATATGTATAGGGCCTACTCATGGATTGAGGTTGGGATGAGGGAGAGAGAAGAGTCAAGGCTGACTCCTGAATTCCTGGGTTCAGGCTCCTGAGTGGATGGAGATGACTTTTGCTTGGATAGAAACAACAGAAAATGGCTTTGGGCCATGGAAAGACTAGATTATGAATTTAGTTTTGGAAAAATTGAGATTAAAGTGCCATAGGAACATTTAAGCAGAGGCAGATGTGCAATATGAAGTTGTATATATCAATCCTGCTATGGACTGTTTGTGTCCCCTCAAAATTCTTATGCTGTTAGGTAGGTCACTGGGACAGTAGTATAGCACGGAGAATACAATGACTCTACATCTTACTATGCTGATAGACAGTGACCACAAGGGAGGGAGTGAGGACTTGATAATATGGGTGAATGTTGAACCACTGTTTTGTGTATGTGAAGCCATCATGAGATTGTATATCAATGATACTTCAATTATAAAAAAATTCTTATGTTGAAATCTACCCCCCAATGTGGTGGTATTTGAAGGAGGCTTTTGGGAGATGATTAGGTCATGAGAGCAGAGCCCTCAAGAATGGGTTTAGTGCTGTTATGAGAGAGGCCCCAGAGAGGTCCCTTGCCTCTTTCTCTGTGTGAGGTTGCAGCATGAAGATGGCCATCTGTGAACCACGAGGAGTGTCCTCGCCAGACGGAATCTACTGGTGCCTTGATCTTGGCCTTCTAGCCCTCAGAACTGTGAGAAATAAGTATTTGCTGTCTGTAAGCCACTCAGCCTATGATATTTTTGTTACAGCAGCCTGAATGGACCAAGGCAAATCTTTCACTCAGGAGAAGAATCTAGGATGGGTATTCTCACTTGGGAACCGTCAGATAAAAGAATCCTTGAAGATACGGCAGTACGTGAGATTGCTCAGGAAGTGTCTGTATAGAGAGACATTAGAATGCCTACAGCAAAAAACCTCTGTGCAACACTTAAAGAAAAAACAATCTAAATGGAGAGATAAATGGAGAAAGGATAGCCAGAGGGATGGAAGGAAATTCAGAAGAGTAAGAAGTCACTGAAACCAAGGGAAAAGATTGTTTCAAAAGGGAGAAATAGCCAGCCCTGTGGAATGCTGCTGAGGTCAAGTAAGATAAGAATTGAGAAGAGTCCACTGGACTTTATGAGTAGGTCACTGGTGATCTCAGTGAGCACAGTTTCATTGATACGATGAAGGCAGATCAATGGGAGTGGGGAGTGAGGAAGGGAGATGGTAGGGGAGGGCACCCTTTCAGAAAGCTTATCTGTAAAGGGAAGGAAAGAGAGATAAATGGTGGATGGGGAGAGTGTAGGCAGGGAAGCATATTCAGTGCTAACAGGGAGGAATGTGGAGAGAAGGAATCTCTGTAGCTACAGAAGAAAGCCACTGCAGAAGACAAGGTGTCTGGAAGGCTGCAGGGGAGAGGAAAGGCATTAGATGGGAAGTGACTGGCCTTACATGGGAGGCAGCCTGGATCTTCCATTGAAGTGGTAGCAAGGGGCAAGGGAAGATAGGAAGAAGGAGCGGTGTGAGCTTGGTGGTACACTGCCCAGGTGGGGTGGGGCACAGACAGAGGGCTGAGGAGAGCCAAGCACAAGAGGTGACTAACAAAACACAGTAGGACTCTGGTGGCACTGAGGCCTGCTGATGTTATTGTTCACAACACAAGTGGCTCGGTAGGGCAATTTTCTTCAGCAGCCCCAGCCCTCCAGGAAGAAAGGCAAAAAAGGTGAATAAATGGACTCAAAAGGGTAGAGGATTTTCCAGATGAATTTACTGAAAGAAAAGTGTAAAAGGAAACATTGGAAACAGAGTGGTTGAAGTGATTTGTGATTTGTGACTGTGGGGGTGGATGACTGAAGTGGAGTCAAGGAGGTTATCTGAGATGAAGGATATTAGTTAAGGGAATGCTAGCAGTTATAACAAATAAGCTCCCAAGTCTTGGTGGCTTAACACAGCCAAGGTTGACTTTTCAGTCACCTAACGGGCTGGTCACCTAATGGTGGGTATTCCTCTTTGGGGAGCTCTTCTCCAGGTGGTGAATATGAACCCATACTTCTTCCACCTTGTGCCCCTGATGCCTACAGGCAGATTCCAAGGTCACCTTGAAGCTCTCTGCTCAAGTCAGCAAAAGGGGGGAAGGGCATGGGTTTCATGTGTGAAGGGTTTTTTGGCCCAAGCCAGAAAGTGGCACATATCACCCAAGCCTGTGCTGCATTGGCCAGAATGCAGTCATGTGGCCACACCCATGTGCAGGGAGGCTGAGAAGTGAGTGCCCAGGAAGAACAGGAAGTAGGAAGAAGACTTTGTGACGTAGATCAGTGTTAGACAGTCATCCATTTGGATGTGAAGTCACCAGGTTAAATGGAGGCTGAAGGGTTGAAATAAAACCTTGTTTGGGTGAAATACTCTTCAGTGATAAGGTGACTGGTAAAATGGTGCCAGAGGGTGATTGGCAAGAGGTTCAAAGGCATAGGGTGGGGCAATCTTCCCCAAGGGTGGAGATGAATGGTGTGGAGGCCCAGGAGACTTGGAGGATGGGTAAGACAGGTTGCAGCCTGTGAGGTAAGTAGCCTCCTTTAGAATGAGGTTCATCTCAAGGCCAAATGATGGAGTCTTTAGGGAAGCAGTTGAGGGTATGTGGGATTCTGTTTATTGTGGAACAGAGTTCCACAGAGGGCAGGGGAGGCAGGAAAAAGGTGTGAGGCAGAGGGCAGCAGGAAAGAGGTGTGAGAGAGGTCCAGAGCAAGAAGGAAGAGCAGAGATGATCAAGGAGACAGAACTGAGAAGAAAATACACCTCAGTAGTGAGCAAGGATTATGGGGGTATGTGGATGGGGGCTTTATGTGGCCCAAGAGAGTATCTGGCTCTCCTGGGCAGGGTGCTCTTCACAAAGAATTCAGGTCTCTAGTACGTGAGCAGACGCTAGTCCCTCTGGGAGGAGTCAACAGAGTTGTGGCTCAGTCAGGGTTCAAGGCTGAGGCAATAGGAATGGGGTTTCCCAAGTGGTGGGGAGGCTCAGCTCCGGGTTGGGAGAGCTCTTGCGCTCAGCTCAGGAGACTCCATGTGAACACCTGGCATAGGGCGGGCATTGACTGACTCGAATTTCAATATCATTTGAGAGGAATACAAAGCTACTGAGCGATTGCTCTGTTAATTATTTCACAGGTGGGAGGGCTCTGATACTACAGTTCAGATATGGACCCTGTGTGCTCACATCTCAAAAGCATAGCACAGGCATATCATACTGGCTTGCTATGATGCGTGATGAGGTAGTTCAGTTTGAGAAAAAAACATCTTGCTAGTTTTGGAGCCAAAAAAATCAAAGCTGTAAAGACCATATGATCTGTGGCAGCAGTTTCTTTTCAAAGACAGGTTTTATAAGTAATCAGAGTAGGAGGTCTTGTCTGGTAACGCATGAATCTTTCCAAATGCTGTTAACAGGCACAAAAGAATGCCAATGTTATTCTACTTTAACTCTTATTCTGTTACACTAATATGAATGAAAGAATAACAGTTATGACTAGTAGAGCACTTCAAGATACGTACATCCCAACGACAGATTTCCTTTTCCTTTACTTCACAAAGAGATTTTCTGATCAACCCCAGATATTCAATGGGATGCATGTAGGCCAGAAATGGCAATAAAAGAAGGTAGAGGGAAAAGAGAAATGCAATAAGAGAAACAATTTATCAAAACAATTTATCAAAATGTCACCTCATTTCCTTTTTTTAAATAATAGGAAGTACTATTATATTATATTTATATTATATTTATGTTATGTTATGTTATGTTATGTTATGTTATGTTATGTTATGTTATGTTATGTTATGTTACGTTACATTACGTTACGTTATATTATAGCTTCTCATGCTTCCATGCTGGTATCAATTGGTAGAGTTTGATCTGAAAGCAGTTTTATTGTTGAGCATTTATATATGAACCTCAAGAAGAGATGCGGATTATGTATATAACTTTCTCTTTTCAAATTAAAGAAAAAAAAAAGGAGCCATGGCATAACTTCACTACTTTTGAACTTTTCTATTTAAATAACTCCCTTCAGTTTATTGTTAAAGGGGATTTGACCTTTAGGGAAAGACCTTTTCTACAAGGCAATCGATTTTTGCCATGCCCTGGAGTGTTTACTTAAGAAAGGTTTTCCTATGATCAAGCTTCCATAGGAAAGACTGTTTCTAACAAACACCAGTTCATACATCAAATTGTATGGTCTAAAATTCTTTCTTAGAGTATGCTGTGATATTCTCTTCTGGTAGAGAGGCATCATGACTTGAATGGATGACTTCAGATTAGGCTGCAGAAACCCTGTATGGAGGAATTGTTCTCTCAAAAGGAGTTTTTTCTATCACAAATTGTTTTGACAGTTCTACCATCCATTCATTGCAGATCTCTTGATATTACAAATGGAATTTATAAAAAAGAACATAGGCCCTTCTTTCTGACTCACTGCTAGACTAGAGATGTTTTGGGGAAGAGAGAACCTTAACAGGGCTTGGAGGAAAGACATCAACAGAATATTTATTATTCTCTCCACTTCCTTTCTGCAAAGTATTGTAATTGAGGTCTTTATAAATCTTTGAAAGCAATACTTCTCTTCTGTATGCTCTACCCACTACCAGAAGATATTTATAGAAATAAAATAATATCTCACATCTCTTCGGTAAAGTTCCATGGAGTTGGTTCCAAATAAAAATGAATAAATAATGTTTATCTAGGCCCTGCAGATACTACTAAAAAGCAAAAAATTGATTAGTCCATCAGTTTCGTTATGTGCTGACACTAACACCCTAGCCTTTGGGAGGCTGGCTTATTTTAAGAGAAAATGGTTTAGAAGATTCATGGAAAAACAAAAGAAAAACCTGTTAATAGATATCAATTTTGTTGAGACATAGATTTGATAACTTCACGATTGTATTTCAACAGTGATGAACTAGTTAGTATAATTTAGTGGAAAAAATATGTAATATATATGTATGTCAAGTTTATCATTTCTATTTCAGGGTCAGTAAAAAGATTTGAGATTTGAAAATCAACTGCAATGATGTTGACATGCATTAGAAATCGATTTTCTACCATGGCAATCAGATTGCTTATTCATGGTAGCCAAAGGGTAAATATGAATCTTGACCAAGTAATAATTACCTTTCCCTCCTGCATTTCCAAGGAGAAGATTCCTCTGTATTGAAGATATATATTTGAAGTAATGAGGCTCTAACTGTAGAACTAAGTACCTGCAGTAAGACCTCACATTTAAGCTTTGATTACTCCTAAGATCTCTATAGAACATACACATATTAAAGGCCCAAAAAACTGTCAACTTACATTTCTTCAGTTTCTAAGTTTTGAAGCAACAATCTTACCATCTTTATCTTTATATCCTTGGTTCCACGCATGGTGTTATACACATAAGGGGTCTCCTATCAATGTCTGTTGGATGAAAGAGTAAATGAATAACTGAATGGGGCATTAGGGTGAGGGGAAACTCTCTAACAAGTCACTTTGCTTCCATGATGATTTAACCTGAAGCATTCTGCCGCATCTTCCAACTGATTTTTACATTCATAATCTCAAATGTATGCAGCCCTGGGCTCTTAAATTTCTTCAACAGTGAGAATATTAGTACACATCACAGCATACTATGGTTTGTTAAACGTGTTTATCTCTCTTAGAAGGTTGTGAACTCTATAGCTTTTACAGTTTTATATTCCTGGTGCCTAGCATGACATGTGATACCTGATAGATTTTCAGTAAATATTCCATGAAGACTTCTGGAACTGTATCCTAGTTTTCTATGGCTTGACCTTGGTCAAGTCACTGCATCCCTGTGGATCACAGTTTTCTCATCCATAAAATGGATACTTTTTATCATTTTGTGACTCCTGCTTAAGAGACTAGAAATACTTGACTGCAGAACAATATCAAAGATTGAAACTCATGAAAAATATTCTCCTACACAGAATTTCTTAGGAAGGAGGAGGGGGAAGGAACTAGCATTTATTATATGACTTAAATAATCAACTTTGCAGCTACCTTGTGAGGTAGCTTATATCTGGGTATGATACCAGTTTTATAGATGAGAAAAATTATCTTCAGAGAGGTATATAATTTGCCCAAGATCACATAGTCAATTAATGGTTGGGCCAGGATTCAAATCCAGTTCTATTGACTCCAAGGCCATTTATGTTCCTTTATGCACATGATTTAATCTGCTTAAATCCTGATAGAAAAAGAGAACCAGTTTTCACTAAGGGTAGGATATACTATTTTCCTTTTGTGCTTCTTCCTTCTGTAATTTGAACCAAGGAAAAATACGGAAGATTCTTGCTGGGAATATATTTCCTAATTCTATTTCATCTGCTTAAACTCCAGGAAAGAAGTAGAAAAAAAATGAGCACATATCAAAATAAGGGAAAAAGTTTGTGTGGCAAATCATAAGCAGATGGTTTTAACAACTGGACAGTAACATGAGAAGGACTGGTGGAAAAAACAAGGAAGTGATAGGACAGGTCTGGTGGGGTGGAAAAAGAGCAAGGAGTGTTTACCTGATAAGCAAAAAAGGAGGAGGTTATGGGGACTGACATAGAAAATGACAAGTCTGGGTGGTTTCACAGGAAAAGTTCCATAAGTATCTCTTGTGGTATGTTAGATGTCCAGACACCATGGCTACACAATGATCGGCACAGGCCACTGTAATGGAACTTATATTTCTGATGTTAAACCTCTCATAGTTTAAGGACTATTCTTGAAACCTTTCACTGCTTGATTTTGTTTTAAGAGGTTAATTCCAACATAACATTTTTAGGTATTGGAAACTGAATAATTCTAGGGATCTCTATGCTAATGAGGTTGAATGACCATCCCCCACCCCTCACAATCACAGGAGCAGATGCATCTGTATTTGTTTTCCATAGGAAATCTGAAGCAAGTTGATGATATATTTGACAGGAAATGCAAAGGGATTTCTGTAATGCCCAGCACTCTTCCTGATGCCTTAGGTTTTCTCAAAAGTTACATGTGAATTTACTACTAAACTTCTGAACTTCTGAAATAAGTTGTCTCCAGTTGGAAATTTTAAACATCAAAATTTGATGGGAAGAAAGGATGAAGAGAAGCTCCTACAAATTGTATATGTGCAAGAAGCCAGGTGGCTGAGGGTCATTTAACCAACATTAGTAAGTGGCAGTTGGCTCAGAATAAACTAAATTAAGCTGGGGAATTTTTCTTTACACTTTAGAAAATAACATTCATCATCAAGATCTTTGTTTCTAACACCATTCTCTAAAGGAATTAGGGCTACTTGGAGAAATGGGTGATTCTAAGATTGGGGCAGGAAATAAACAAGATGAGCCTGGAGTATCTTAGAGCACCAGAATGTAAGGAAGTATTTAAAGAAACAATTGTTGAGGGTAAAGCAAAAGAACACAGGAGCCAACTGAAAGAGCTCCCAGTGGGCAAAGCCAGAGCAATTCGAGCAAATCAAGTGTTTAGATTATAACCTAAAGTACCAAATAAATATCCATGAGTCCATACTGATATAAATAAATGATTTAATAAATAAATAAATGGGAGAGAAGAGACAAATCTCTTATGCTGAAGAATTCCAAATAATTTATGGAACACTCTGCCCTCTAGAAGATGGAGCATAATTCCCCTCTCCATAAGTATGGGGTGTGCACAGTGACTTCCTTCCAAAGACCACAGAATAGAAAGGGGTTTGGAGGAAAAGGGTACCTTTACGGGGGAGAAACCTGACATGCACTCCCTCAGCAAAGTGATTAAGGTCAACATCAATAGTATATGTCATGTTTATAGTATGTAACCTTAATGTGACTTGAGAAAAGTGGCACTTATTTCTGTATTTAACCTCTCCTCCTCCTCAAATCCATATCCAGATTAAGCATGAGATGAATTACAATACAGAGCATCTTAAAAAATACCTGGCCAGTACTTCTCAAAGCTGTCAACACCATCAAAAACAAAGGAAACTCTTTGAGAAACTGTCATAGTCTAAGATGCCCAAGGAGATATAACATCTAAATATAATGTAGCATTATATGGGATGGGATCCTAGAACAGAAAAAAACTTAAATAAAACCTGAGGAAACTGGAAAAACCAATGGACTTTAATTGATAATAATGTATTAATATTGGTTCATTAATTATAACAAATGTGCTTTACTACTTACTGTAAGATGTTAACAATAGGGGAAACTGGTATAGTATAAATGGGGAAAAAAACAGAAGATTTTTGAGTTTTTTCCTAAAAGGTAGTGGTACATTTTGGGATAAACAATGGGATAAGGAGTAAATGAATGCTACTAGGATCTTTTACCTTTTATTCAGTGTAGTTACAGTCTATTTAAAATCCTTACATTGAAAATGTTCAACACTTATGCAATTAAATAAATCAACTGTACATTTGAAACAAATATAGGATTGTATATCAACAATATTTCAATAAGTTAAAAAAAAGTAAATAAAAAAGGTAAATTTTCCAGCAAGCTTCCTTCAGAAGTTTTGATAGCTACTGAATAGCCTGAAGGCAAGACACTTCCATCATGAACTGAAGCCCAAACTGTGATATCACCAATGGAGAGTATTTATGGAATGTCCACAGAGCGTCACTACCTTGTGTGGGTGTGGTGACTCAGCCCCAAGTATGGCCACCCTCAATCCCTCCCCTCCTGTACATCAAGAGGTGGAACATATATGCCCTCCCCTTGAATCTGGCTGTCTTTATCACTGACTTTAACCCACAGAATATAGTAGAAATGATATTCTTCTAAACCTAGGAAACTTCCAAACCTAGGCTTTAGAAGGAATAGCAATCCTACTTTCCATCGCTTGGAAACCAGCCTTCCAACTTGGAGAAGCTTCCTCCCTCCCTCCCTCCCTCCCTCCCTTCCTTCCTTCCATTTTGTTAAATAAAGCTTGCTGTAAAAAATTGTTGAAGAATATTGAAGTATTTCAAGCAGAAAGAAAAAATCTACTCCTCGCATCCTTCCTACATATCCATTCTCACCTTTAGGAAGTAACAGTTTGATAGGTATTCATATCTATTTGGGTATGTGTTTGTTAAAACATTTTGGATTTCCTTTATCGTGGTTGCTAGGCCCTCAGTAATGTTCCTTTCTTTAATAAAGACTCAAGATACACAGAGATGGGTCTGTGGAATATTCTATTCTTGTGGACATGGCTGATTGAGCAAAGAATGCACATCTGACCTAAGCCAAGACAATTATACCACCTCTGACTAGATGGAGTGTCAGACTTCTGAAGAAGTGTCAAAACTTTTGAAGGAAGCTTGCTGGAAAATTTACCTTTTTATTTACTTTTTTCTTAACTTATTGACACTAGGAGTTGGGAGCTGAGCCACCTCAATGGTAATGCCCTAAAGAGGTCTGTGTACTGAAGCCTAAATGTTGTCCTGGTTTTTTCCTTTCCATTCCTGAACTTGATTGTCCAACATTTGCCACCAATTCATTAGCTATCTCAGTTCTCATTCAAAAAATAATTTCATTTTATTTTTTGCTTAAGCTAACTCAAACAAACTTTTCTTGCTTGCAATGAAAGAACCTTAGTGTACATATATGCACAGAGAATATTTCTAAAATGGAATCACAGAATTCATTATGTTTTGATGCTTCTTTTCTCCCCTTTGTACGATGTATCATGAACATCATTTTACACGTTCCTTTTAGTGACTATACAGCATTTTAGGTGTGGATGTGCTATAATAGATTTCATCATCTCCCTTATGATAGGTTATTTCCAGCATTTTTGCCATGAAAAACAGTGCTGAGTGCAGAAGGGGATTAAGAGAAGCTAAAGGAAGAGGATATAGTTCCTTTCTTCTCTATTCCTAACTCCAGTCTGTCTGCCTCCTCTGAGACAAATAACTTTATGAGGCTCTAGGTTCTGTAAAAGTTCCAGCAAAGAGAATTTTGCACTTTGTAGACTAGAAGCCTGCTGGGAAATCCTTTCTGCCCACAGTCCCCATCCCTGGGAGCTTTCCACAAGCAAGGATCCTCCAAGATCTGTGTTTCTTAGGGGCAGTGACCTCAGTTCTGCATAAATGTGCCACATCTCCTTGGCTCCCAGGAGACCTAGATGAAATGGACCCAGTGTGCAGAGTCCCCCCTGCTCCTGAGGCTGGGGGATGAGAGGGCACTGGGGGGAAAACAAGCTTCCTCTAGGTGACCCAGGGGAGGGGGCCTAGCAGACTGCTGGCTTCTACACTGATGCCTCATGGGAGAAAAGGCTGCTCCATCTCTCCACCTGCAGGAAAGCTGCCCTGAAGACTACTCTGCTGAACAGACATGAGCCCCCCTGAGTGAACAACAGCAACAAACATACCTCTCAGGTAGCCTAGCAGTCCGAGGGAGGAAGACCACTCAATTCAATCAGAACACACTTCCATCATGGGAGAAAAGGCTGCTCCATCTCTCCACCTGCAGGAAAGCTGCCCTGAAGACTACTCTGCCGAACAGACATGAGCCCCCCTGAATGAACAATAGCAACAAACATACCTCTCAGGTAGCCTAGCAGTCTGAGGGAGGAAGACCACTCAATTCAATCAAAACACACTTCCATTAAGTCAAGCTTCTGGAAGAGACAGATGGAGAACTGATCAAAGAAAGCACATTTAAGGAGATGCAAGTAATCATGTGTGTGTGTGCACGTTCCTGCATGCACATGCAAACACACACACGCACATGCACAGATTTTCTGAGCTAAAAACATGATTTCCCATCTAAACAATCCAGTAGATAATTTGAAGGAAATTTACTGATGGTCTGGTAAATCAAATTCAAGAGTCATCTCAAAACACAGAGCAAAAATTAAAGAGTGGGAAATCATTACGGAAAAGGTAAGAGACTTGGAGGGGACCTCAAGGGTACCTAACCAGCAAATAATAGGTGCTCCAGAGGAGCTAAAGGAACAGATGGAGGAGAAGCAATAATTAAATAAATTAGAAGAACATTTCCTTGCAACGAATGAAAATCTGAGCCTGCAAATTGAAAGGGCTCACCAAGTTCTAGGAGTGATTGATGAGAAAACATACCCATTTTAGGCACATCCTGCTAAAATTCCTGAATTCTAAGGATAAAAAGTACAATCTTACATGCCTCTAGAATGGGAAAAAAAGGTCACCTGTCATAGAAAAAGAATAAGACCCTCATAGTATTTCTCACTGGCCAACTATGAGGAAAAACAGCAGTCCAAGAATCCCAGCTCACCAAGTTCCCATTCACCTAACTGGGGAGGCAAAGTTGTTATGGACATACCGGAATTCAGAGCATATCGATCCCAAGTAATCCACAAACCCCCACTATGGCAAAGAACAAGCCTTTCTCAACTTTGATGTGAATCACCTGAGGATCTTGTTAAACTACAGATTCCCGTGCAGCAGTTTGGGAATGGAGATGGGAGATTCTGCATTCTAACAAGCTCCCAAGTGGTGCCAGTGCTTCTGGTGCCTGCACCACAGGCATGGACTCTCACAGTGACCCTTTAAATTTGGATCCTTGGCTCTACCTTTTCCTGCCTGTGTGAACTTTTAGCTTTCTATGCTTCAGTTTCTTCATCTGTTGTAAAAATTAAGTGAGATCATATACTGCTTAAACTACACTTGGTACATAGTAAGTATTTCAGCTATTAACATAATGGAAGACTCCCTGGGAATGTGTAATACAAGTGTTCAACAAGAGGGTTTATAACAGAAGCAGCATGTGACATGGGCAGTATGATTATTATAACTGAAAGTACTGACTGATGTCAGGAAGTCCTAGAGACTGTGAGTAGGGAAGGAGGGAGCACCAGCACTGCCAAGGTCCCGGCTGGGAAAGACAGAAAGGAGAGGACAAAGCATGTGCATCCAAAACTATTCTAGAGTTCATCTTGTGGGCATAATTGCTAGCTTGCTTTCTGATAGTAAAGACAATGTCCTATCACGAGCATAGAAGTAGAGAAAGAGTCAGCTAACTGGATATAAAAGAATATTAGTATTTCCATTTTAACACAAGAAAATAAAATGGACTGAAGAGAAAATTTATCAAACCAGCAAGAAAAAAAAGAATAAAATCAAGAGTTAATCTCAAGAATCTTGCAATAAAATCTAGGACATTAAGAGAATAATAAAGGGGCAAGGGAGACCTTCTTGACTAATCTTGGTAAGCCAGACATTTCCTCCCACCCCAATTGATCTAACTATATAAAAATGGCAAATTTGGAAAAACATACATAAACATATGTAACTATGAGAAAGACTTGCTAGCTGTTCACAAAAGTGATTCCTTTTCCTCAAGAGACACCGCCTCCCCATTATATTTTTGCAGGTTTGTTGAGGTACAATAAGTCATACTTATTAAGGTGTATGATTTGATGAGTTTTGCCATATGTATAAAACCTGTGAAATCATGACCACAATCAAGGTAAAAAACATATTCATCACCCCCAAAGGGACCTTGGGGTAACTTTATAATCCATTTCTCACTTTCTACCCTGTTTCCAAGGGCTTGCATATGGACTATATTTCTCAACCTTTCTGTAGGGTATGGCCAAGTGCCTAGGTGCTGGCCAGAGGGATGTGAGTGGAAGTGAGAGCATTCCTCCAGGCCTAGCCTCCCACCTATGAACCTATCTGTTTTCCTCTGTGTTCTGTCTGGATGTTGACAGCCAAGGTGACCTAGGAAGCCATTGTTGAAGATGGCCAAGCCGTCATCAGCCTGGGTCTCTGAATGACTGCATGGAGCAGACTCTCCCATCCCATTGTCAAAAGTCCTCTATTGTGTTAAACCACTATTTGGGTGTTTATTGTGGCAAATAATATTATTAGCTAATACAATATTCTCAGAGCTCTTACAATTGACAAGAAATGACCAAACAACATAATGGAAAAAAGGTTAAGAAGGGTGAGTTCACAGAAGAGCAAATCCAAATTATGAATGTATGAAATGTATGGGAAGATGTTCATATACTACTAAGTTTGGAAGTTCAGGTTAAAGTAACATATCAGACTAGCAACCATTAAAGAGACTAATAAGACAGGTCATAAAATAGTGAATAGTGTTTCACTCAAACACTATTGGTGAAAATGTGAGTCATTACAGAATTTTTGGAAAACTAACCTGGCAACATATACTAAAATAATAAATACAAATATTCTTTGCTTTAGTGATTCCACTTCTGGGACTCCATTCCAGGCAATAAAGGTGGTAAGATACAATGTGACAAAAGTACAAATAAAACACATTGGAAACTAAAGGAATAACTGTAAGCCAAGGAATGATTGAATAAAAGATAGAATAAACCATTTCATGTAAAATTATACTGCAAATTTGAAAAAATAAAGTAGAGCTATATCAGATAATGTGTAGGGATTTTCATGAGATTTTGTTGAGTAAGAAGAGGAAAATGCAGAGAAGTATATAATGCAAATACATTTTCGTTAAACAATGACCAAAACCTTGCACTATATCTATATGTGTATGAACATATATGTTTATGTATATATGACTGTGTGTAAAATTAAATGAGCATGGAGAACTATTTAAAGATAACATAAGACACCAAGACATGAAGTATAGGTATGAAATGTTGAGGGGAGGTATGGTAAGCTAAATAATGGCCCTCCAAGATATCCATGTCCTAATCCTCAGAACCTGTGAATATTACCTTATATGGCAAAATGGGCCTCACAGGTGTGATTTAATTAAGGACCTCAAAATGGGTGGGTGCAATGTCACCACAGGGATCCTTATAACAGGGAGGCAGGAGATCAGAAAGATAGAGGAGGAAAAGGCAACATGACATTGGAAGGATGCAGGCACAAGCCAAGGAATGCTGGCAGCCCCAAAAAGCCAGAAAACTCAAGGAACAAATTATTCCCTGGGCCCTCCAAAGGAAATTAACCCTGCCCACACCTTGATTTTAGCCCCTTAGGGTTCATTTTAATTTCTGGCCTCTAGAAATTAGATAGATAGTTGGTGATCGATGTGTTAAGCAAAATTCTGAGTGACTCCCTAATGCCCTTTACTCTTGTATGTGTGAATGAAACCTGTGACTGTGATGAGATATCCCTGCTGTGATGATGTTATGTGGCCAAAGTGAAAGGATTTTTGAAGCTGTAATTAGTTTAGACTTAGAGTTCATCAAAAAGATTATTTTGGCTAAGCCTGCTCTAACCAAGGGAATTCTTTAAAAGAGAGATTGAGATCAGAGGTGGAAAGCAGAAAGGACTTTCTCTCTTGCTGGCCTTGTTGAAACTGGTCACCATGACTTCTACAGCCGCAGGAAATGAGTCACACCCACAACCGCAGGAACTGAGAAGCTGAGCCTGAGCCTTGGAGGAGACAGCAGCCCCCAAAGACACCTTGATTGCTGCCTTGTGAGACCCTGAGCAGAGGATCCAGCTAACCCTTGCAGGGGTTCCTAACCCAAGGAAACTGAGAGATAATAAATGGGTGTTATTTTAAGCCCCTGAGTTTTTCATAATTTCTTAGAAATAGAAAACTAATACAGAGGGTTAAATTAGAGGACAAGAAAATCACTGCACTAAAAAAGGATATTGATTATAATCATGTAAAACTGTACAGATATATACAAAACAAAAATGAATATTTTAAAAATGAAAAACCTCATACACACTTCAAATTTCTAAGAACAATTGCAGATTGAATGTAGAAGAATTTGGGGGAGTTATATATGAGAAAGAGAGAAGGGAGAAGGTAGTTATTCGGCTGTAAGTTAAGATATGAGAAAGATAAAGAGGGAAAGGATTTGATGAAGTTAGCTGTGCGTTACCAGTGGAATCATTTTTGTCACATAGTTGGGAGGTTTCGGTTGAGATTTTTATTGCAGTCAATGATTTGGGGATGTCAGCACTATTTCCTTTGGATATAAGATAGTGCTAAAGCTGTCCAGAAGGTGGCTCCTCTTTCTACAGATTATGTTTCCTAAAACTCCTTACGGCTCCCCGCAGCCCTCAGAAGAGAGTCCACACTTCTCGGCAGGACTTCCAAGGCTCTTACCTTTGGCCCAACCTGTGTGTACAGAGTTTGAGCCTTTTCCATTTAAGTCACACAGTCACATGACTTTTAAAAAGTTGCAACAGTAAATATTTTTATATATATTTAGAGCTATCTTATGTGGGTATGTAAGTAGGACAGATTCTTACAGTGGAATTTCTGGGTGAAAGAATATGCACATTAAATTTTTGGTTAAATCCTTGTATTTTCAAAGTTAGTTTCCATAAAAAGCCTATACCAATCTCTAGTATCCTCCACATAGGGTATAAGAGCCCAATTCCCATATCTTCCTGCAATATTATAAATATTTATAACACTGCTTATCAGAAAGCTTTTTAGTTTTTGCCTATCAGAAAAAAAAAATGGTAGGAGTACATTTTTCTGATATGCATCAGCTATTTGTGTCATTTCTCAAATTGTCTGTTCATAACCTTTCAGCCTGAAATGATTCTTGCCAAATGAAAAGCAAACCACCTTATGTGGGACATGACAGGAAAACTTTCCCCTTCCAGCAATATCACCATAGAGCAGTGAAGGACTGAGGATCACACCATCAAAGCCATTTTGTTACTCTCAAAGAGCTGCTTTGGGAAAACACTCTGGTGAGTAAAACAGTAAAAATATTCTTGCTTACTAAGGTATGTGATTCAATAAAAATGAATCATTAAAATCATTGTAAGAATGGCTCTCATTAAGTATATGAATGTCAGCAGGGAAATTTTTTTCAGGGTTTGCTACAATAGTCTACACTGACTTAATGTTTTCTCTTTTACAAGGTTCTAAAGCATTGCCAAATTTATCTTGCTCACTTGACTCCCTCCACTAACTTTCAAAGTACCTGGATCTATACTGCTGAAACTCCTCAGGTAATACTAACTTACCCTTTTCTTAAAGATCCCTGGCTAAACTAACAAGGATAGCTCACTTCATTCATTCATTCACTCACTCATTCAAATGAATATATAGCTTGGATTACATACTAGACATTCTGTAAGACTGAGGATGAATATGACTTACACACACCCTCTCTTCACAGATTGGCAGTTAACCGGAGGAGTCAGTTCAATACATAGGCTATTATTATACAGTGCAATGACTGAGAAAGTTCAGATATTCAGAAGTAGCTGGTTTGGGGTGGAAGAAAGAGTGCTCCAAGCAGAGGAAACTGCATGTCTTTTTGCCAAAGAATCGTCATTATGAGCACCTAAGCATGCACATTTAAGCACAGAATCAGTGACAAATTCTTGCAGACATGTTAAGAAACTTGATGCAAAATGTCAGAACTGTATTCAAAGTTTCTATTCCACTAGAACCCCTGCCAGTCAGGGAACAGTTTTACTAGGGTTGCTGGCAGGTCTTGCCCATGCTACAATCATTCATTTGATATTTGTAGAGCACCTTCCCCATGCCTAGTGGTGCTGGGCATTGTAAATACCTAGCTGAGTAAGATACAACTGCTAGCCTCAAGGGTCAACAGTCTCACGGGGTTGGGGGAGGAGACAGACAGATACCATTATAATTCAACATGATAAGTACTGTAGAAGAGGAAGTATGTACATTATGAGGTGAGAATAAAAGGAGGGGATGAACCCACTCCACAAGGGAGTTGGGGGAAAGATTCAATAATCTTGAGGAGCAGATATTTACCAGGAAGTTAAGTTGGGAAGTTTGGTGTGTTTTTTTTCTTGTTTTTCATAGATGGGACACAAAGGCTGCAAAGGACAAATGTATGCAGAAAAAATTAAGAATGTGTCTAGCCAGAGAACAGGATGCACGGTAGGCAGTAGAGAGAAACAAGAAGATAAGAAGCATCGAGTTGGTGCAGGCACTGACCGGGTGGTTAAGAAATGATGTCTAAATGCTTATCACTAAGGGGAGTATAGTTGAAGGTGTTACACAGGAAGTGTCATGGCAAGCAGGCATCTATGCAATGGGGGATTTATTGTCAGAGCCCAGTCCAAAAAGGAAGTAATCCTTCCTGCAGAAAGTTTAGTCCATTCTTTCCTACCCCCACAACTATTGTAGCTCCAAACAGTGCAATCCCACAGGGCTACTGAATTCCCCAAGAGGTCCAGAGACAGATTTGCCCAAGACCAATGATTCTTGAAGCTAATGTTCAGAAGCTAAGAACGACCTGCAAAAATGACAAAAACCCAAGTCAAAAATGAGCCTACCTGCGCAGGCCCTCCCCCAGGAATCAAACAGTGAGAAGCAAAAACAAAAAGAGTGAGAGGCACACAGAAGAATAGTTTTACAGGTTTCAGAGCATGTCTTCAGTCATCATCTCTTGCCATCTCTATAAATTCTCAAGTTAAAGAACCCCTCTGGATATGGCTTGGTATGTGGGTGGAGAGTTCAGTGTCTGGAAGGAAAAAAGCCAGATAACAAGGCCCCCATCCATTCTGCTGTTTGGATACTTTACTTTCCACACTAGCTGAAGGGGTTTGAATTTTATTGTGTAGGACAGAAATTCCTAATCTCGGTGCAGAGTGGCCTACAAAGATCCTCTCAGACATTGGTGTAACCAGGAAAGACCTGATATAGTCACAGTCCTGAGCTCTTTCCTTCAGCCACAAATTGTTTCTTCCATTTTGCCCAATGTGATCCTAGAAGTATTACCATTTCCTGTGTACTGATGGGTGAAAAGACCAGGAAGCACTCCTAAAATGGGGAGCTGTAATAGGTTCTGGTCAGTACCCCTTTCTACCCTGACGTATGGGCACCTCCTCCTCAAAGATGTGGAAGCCTGTCTGGATGTGCCAAAGAAATACACTTGTAGGACAGAAGACCTGAAACCTCCACATTGGGATAATGAAGGTGGATTAGCAGGAAGGACTAAGAGCAGAAAGGTGAGGTCATGGTTAAATTACTCCTTGAGATGCAATTACGTGAAAGATAGTGAATAGCTGCTATCCATCTCTTCTTAGAAATGAAATGGAAATGTGTTTAAACTGCAGCCTGGAGAATTAATGTTAAATAAAAGGTTGCAACAGGACCACTTCCATACTCCCAAGTCACTCGTGTTTACACTATGAAAGATTTACTTTTGTAGCTATTATGGGCTGCTGCTTAAAAAAAATTTTTTTTTATTGAAATGTCACTGATGCACAATCTTATATTGGTTTCAGATATACAACACAGTGGCTCAACAGTTACCATATTATTAAATCCTCATCTCCACTAATGTGGTTACTGTGAACACAGAAAGATGTTCCAGAATCATGGACTATATTCTCCATGCTACACTACTATTCCTGTAACCAACTTACATTATGATGGAGAATTTTTGTTCCCCTTTATCCCCCTCACCCTCCCTAACCACCCACCCCAACCCCATCTCCATGGTAACCACCAGTCACTTCCCAGTGTCTGTGAGTCTACTGCTATTTTGTTCATTCTGTTTTGCTTTGTATTTATATTCCACAAATAAGTGAAATCATATGGTATTTGTCTTTTTCCACTTGGCTTATTTCACTGATCATAATACCCTCTAGATCCATCCATGTCGTTGCCAATGGCAGGATTTCTTTTTTTTTTTTTTGGTTAAATAATATTCCATTGTGCATATGTACCACATCTTTTTTAGCCATTCATCTACTGATGGACACTTAGGTTGCTTCCATATCTTTGCTATTGTAAATAATGCAGCAATAAATAGAGGGGTGCATATATCTTTCTGAATCAGGGATTTTGTTTTCTTTGGGTCAATTCCTGAAAGTACAGTTACTGAGTTGTATGGTATTTCTATTTTTAGTTTTTTGAAGAACCTCATATCGCTTTCCACAGTGGCTGCATCATTTACATTCCCACCAACAGTGTAGGAGGATTCCTTTTTCTCCACACTGTTGCCAACACTTGTTATTTCTTGTCTTTTGGATAGTGGCTATCCTGACTGGTGTGAGGTGATACCTCATTGTGGTTTTAATTTGCATTTCTCTGATGATTAGCAATGTGCAGCACCTTTTTATGTGCCTGTTGGCCATCTGTATGTTTTCTTTGGAGAAATATCTGTTCAGGTTCTCTGCCAATTTTTTAATTAGGTTATTTGTTTTTTTGGTGTTGAGTCATGAGTCCCTTATAGATGTTAACCCCTCATCAGATAAATCATGTACAAATATATTCTCTCATACCATAGGTTGGCTTTTGTTCTGTTGATGGTGTCCTTTACTGTACAGAAGCTTTTTAGTTTTATGTTGTTCCACATGTTTATATTTTATTTTGTTTCCCTTGCCCGAGAAGATATGTCCAGGAAAAAATTGCTCATCTTCTATGAGTTTTATGTATCATGCCTTACATTCAGGTCTTTGATCCATTTTGAGTTTATATTTGGGCATGCAGTTAGACAGTAATCCAGTTTCATTGTCTTGGACATATGTGATTGTCCTGTTTTCCCAACACCAGTTATTGAAGAGGTTGTCTTTTTCCCCATTGTATATTTATGGATCCTTTATCATATCTCTAATTAACCATATATGTGTGGGTTTATATCTGGGCTCTCTATTGGTTTCATTGATCTATGGGTCTGTTCTTAGGTCAGTACCATATTGTTCTGATTATTGTAGTTTTATAGTAGAGCTTGAAGTCAGGGAGCATAATCTCCCCAGCTTTGTTCTTCTTTCTTAGGATGGCTATTTAGGGTCTTTTGTGGTTCCATATGAATTTTAGAACTATTTTTTCTAGTTCACTGAAAAATGTGTTTGATATTTTGATAGGGATTGCAATGAATCCATAAATTGCTTTGGGCAAGATGGCCATTTTGACAATATTAATTCTTCCCAGCCATGAGCATGGGATAGATTTCCATTTGTTTGTGTCTTCTTTAATTTCTCTCATGAGTGTCTTGTAGTTTTCAGAGTATAGATCTTTTGCCTCCTTGGTTAGGTTTATTCCTAGGTATTTTATTATTTTTGATGCAATTGTAAATGGAGTTGTTTTCCTGATTTCTCTTTCTGCTAGTTCATTGTTAGCATATAGGAATTCACCAGATTTCTATGTATTAATTTTGTATCCTACAACTTTGTTGAGTACAGTTATTAGTTCTGGCAGTTTTTTGGTGGATTCTTTAAGCTTTTCTATGTATACTACCATGTAATCTGCAAATACTGACAGCTTAACTTCTTCCTTACCAATCTGTATGCCTTTTATCTCTTTGCTTTGTCTGATTGCCATGGCTGGGACCTCCAGGACTATGATGAATAAAGTGGTAAGAGTGGACATTCTTGTCTTGTTCCTGATCTTAGAGGAAAAGCTTTCAGGTTTTCATCATTAACTATGACATTAGCTGTGGTTTTTTATATATGGTCTTTGTTATGTTGAGGTACACACACTCTTTACCCATTTTGTTGAGAGTTTTCAACAAAAATGGATGTTGAATTTTGTCAAATGCTTTTACATCATGTATTGAGATGATCATATGGCTATTATCCCTCTTTTTGTTAATATGGTGTATGGTATTGATTGATGTATGAATACTGTACTATTCTTCCAGCCCTGGAGTAAATCTCACTTGGATGTGATGGATGATCCTTTTGCTGTATTTTTGAATTCAGTTTGTTAATATTTTTTTGAGTATTTTTGCATCTATGTTCATCAGGAATATTGATCTATAATTTTCTCTTTTTTTTTTGTCTTTGTCTGGTTTTGGTGTTAAGAGTGATGCTGGTGATCAGATTAAAGATGGCAGCATGAGAGGTGAGACAGAAACCTCCTCCCCAAACCACATATAATATGAAAAAATAACAAATACATCAAATCCTGAAAGAGCAACAGGAAAGAAGGCTGTGGTAGACTGTCTACACCTGAGGAAACAGCAGACCGCAAGGAAAAGGGAAATATACCAAAGCCATGATCTAGAGGAACCCAAACCCTTCCCCCACCCCAGCTCACCAGACAAAGGAAGAGAAACAGAGTGGGGAAGGGGTGGAAACCTAGGACTGCTGAACACCCAACCCTAGAGATATGCTCTGGGAGCACGAACCTACATTACAAGGTGCTCTGGAGATTAGTGGGGTTGGAAAGCTAAGAGGTGGCATAATTGGAGAGACTGAGATTCCAGCCACTTGTGGAAAACAGGGATCCACATCCGGCTTCTCTGGTACAAAAGAATGGCGGGCAGCCTGAGAGACTTCCTAACAGCGAGAGGGCTCCTAAAGGGGCAAGGAATGCACAAAGCTTGCTGCACAGGAGAAAGGACAGGTGGACTAAATTGTCTGGGTGCACTCTGCTCACAGGCTGGGAACTTTCAGGAGCTTCAGGCACTCCATCCCCCTGGCTGGTTATGCAGCTCTGAGGCCCCCCACCATTATATGCAGCCTGCTGCACCTTCCTCCTGGGCGGCAGCACCTTGCAAACCCACTGCCTCTGCCATTTCACCAGGCCACCGAGAAGGCAGCCCCAACTATGGCAGCAACAAGTGCAAAGCATAGAGGCTTCTCCCTACCTGCTCGGCCCACTGGCCCTGGCAGTGGAGACAGGCATAGCAGCCGAAAAGCAGGAAAGACCCCTTTGCTGCCAACAGTCACTACTGCCACTCCCCTGTGACCCCCGCCATCGCTTCAGGGGCTGAGCAACTTCAGAGAGTAGAGTTTCTGGGCACTAGAGGGAGCCACCTACAAATATAAAACCAAAACCCCATAAACACCAGAAAGAGGGCCAAGTAAAACTGAACTCAACAATCTTCCTGAAAGAGATTTCAAAATAAAAATCATAAATGTGCTCATGAAGGTACAGAAAAATATTCAAGAACTCAGGGAAGAATTTCAGAGTGAGATAAAAATATTCCAGAATACAGTATCTGAAATGAAACACACAATGGAGGGATTTAAAGCAAATTAAATGAACTAGAGGAAATGGAAAATGAAATAGAAATCAGAGAACAGGAACACAAAGAAACTGAGGCACAGAGAGAAAGAGTATCTCTAGAAGTAAAAGAATATTGAGAGAACTGTGTGACCAATCCAAACAGAACAATATTCACATTGTATGGGTACCAGAAGAAGAGAGAGAAAAAGGGATAGCAAATGTCTTTGAGGAGGTAATTGCTGAAAACTTCCCAATCTGGGGAAGGGTATAGACTCTCAGGCCATGGAGGTGCACAGATCTCCCAACACAAGGGACCCAAGGATGACAACATCAAGACATATAGTAATTAAAATGGCAAAGACCAAGGATAAAGACAGTATATTAAAAGCAGCCAGAGAGAGAAAAAAGATCACATACAAAGGAAAAATCATTAGGTTATCATCAGACTTCTCAACAGAAACTTTACAGACCAAAAGAGAGTGGCAAGATATATTCAATGCAATGAAGCAGAAGGGCCTTGAACCAAGAATACTCTATCTGGCAAGATTATTATTTAAATTTGAAGGAGGGATTAAACAAGTTTCAGATAAGCAAAAACTGGGAGAATTTATCTCCCACAAACCATCTCTACAGTGTATTTTAGAGGGACTGCCAGAGACTGAAATGTTCCTAAGGCTAAATAACTATCACCAGACGAAATAAAACCATAGTAAAGAAAGTAGACCAATTAATTACTAAGCAGATGCAAAATCAAATCAACCACCCCCAAAGTCAATCAAGGGATAGACAAAGAGTACAGAATATGATACCTAATATATAAAGAATGGAGGAGAGAGGAGGAAGAAAAAGGAGGGGAAAAAAGAAACTTTTGATTGTGTTTGTAATAGTGTAGTAAGCAAGTTAAGTTAGACTGTTAGATAGTAAGGAAGTTACCCTTGAACCTTTGGTAACCAAGAATCTAAAGCCTGCAATGGCAATAAGTACATACCTATCCATAATCAACCTCAATGTAAATGGTCTGAATGCACCAATCAAAAGACTTAGAGTCACTAAATGAATAAAGGAACAAGACCTGTCTATATGCTGACTATAAGAGATTCACTTCAAATACAAAGACATACACAGTCTGAAAGTGAAAGGATGGAAATGATACTTCATGCAATCGCTAGGGAGAAAAAAGCAGGAGTTGCAGTATTTGTATCAGTCAAAATACACTTCAAAACAAAGAAAGTAACAAGAGACAAAGAAGGACATTACATAATGATAAAGGGGTCAGTCCAACAAGAGGATATAACCATTATAAATATATATGTACCCAACACAGGATCACCTATGTGAAACAAATACTAACAGAATTAAAGGGGAAATAGAATGCAATGCATTCCTTTTAGGAGACTTCAACACACCACTCACTCTGAAGGACAGGTCAACCAGACAGAAAATAAGTTAAGGACTCAGAGGCACTGACCAACATATTAGAACAGATAAACCTAATGACATCTACAGAACACTCTACCTAAAAGCAGCAGGATACACATTCTTCTCAAATGCACATGGAACATTTTCAAGAATAGATCATACACCAGGTCACCGAAAGAGCCTTAGTAAATTCAAAAAGTTTGAAATTGTACTAACCAGCTTCTCAGACCACAAAGGTATGAAACTAGAAATAAATAGTGCAAAGAAATAAAAAAAAAGCTGACAAACACATGGAGGCTTAACAACATGCTCCAAAATAATCAATGGATCAAAGGCCAAATAAAAATAGACATCAAGCAATATATAGAGACAAATGAAAACAGTAACTAAACACCAAAAAATCTGTGGCATGCAGTGAAGGCCATGCTAAGAGGAAAGTATTCTGCAATACAGGCCTGACTCAGAAAACAAGAACAATCCCATATGAATAGTCTAAACTCACAATTACTGAAACTAGAAAAAGAAGAACAAATGAGGCCCAAAGTCAGTAGAAGGAGGGACATAATAAAGATTAGAGCAGGAATAAATAAAATTGAGAAGAATAAAACAATAGAAAGAATAAATGAAAGCAAGAGCTGGTTCTTCGAGGAAATAGATAAAATAGATAAACCCCTAGCAAGACTTATCAAGACAAAAAGAGAGTCTACACAAACATAATCAGAAATGAGAAAGGAAAAATCACTACAGACACCATAGAAATACAAAAATTTATGAGAGAATACTATGAAAATTATATGCTAACAAACTGGATAACCTAGAAGAAATGGACAACTTTCTAGAAAAATAAAACCTTCCAAGCCTAATCCAAGAAGAAACAGAAAATCTGAATAGACCAATTAGCAGCAAGGAAATTGAATTGGTAATAAAAAAAACTACCTAAGAACAAAATACCCATCCTCCTTAAACTTTTCCAAAAAGTACAAGAGGAGGGAATACTTCCAAACCCATTCTATGAGGCCAGCATCACCCTAATACAAAAAAAAGGCAAAGACACCACACAAAAAGAAAACTACAGACCAATATCCCTGATGAACATAGATGCAAAAATACTCAACAAAATATTAGTAAACTGAATTCAAATATATCATCCATCATGATCAAGTAGGATTTATTCCAGGGATGCAAGGATGGTACAATATTTGAAAATCCATCAACATCATTCACTACAGCAACAAAAAGAAGGACAGAAACCACTGATCATCCCCATAGATGCTGAAAAAGCATTCGAGAAAATTCAACATCCATTCATGATAAAAACCCTCAACAAAAAATGGGTATAGGGAGCAAGTACCTCAACATAACAAAGGCCATATATGATAAACCCACAGCCAACATCATATTGAACAGTGAAAAGCTGAAAGCCTTTCTTTTAAGATTGGGAACAAGACTAGGATGCCTACTTCACCCACTTTCATTCAACATAGTACTGGAGGCCCTAGCCATGGCAATCAGACAACACAAAGAAATAAAAGGCATCCAGACTGGCAAGGAAGAAGCTAAACTGTCCCTGTTTGCAGATGACATGACATTGTACATAAAAAACCTTAAAGAATCCATTCCAAAACTATTAGATCTAGTACATGAATTCAGCAAAGTTGCAGGGCACAAAATTAATACACAGAAACCTGTTGCATTCCTATATACTAATAATGAACTAGCATAAAGAGAAACCAGGAAAACAATTCCATTCACAATTGCATCAAAAATAATAAAATACCTAGGAATAAACCTAACCAAGGAGGCAAAAGACCTATACCCTGAAAACTACAAGACACTCATGAGAGAAATTAAAGAAGACACTAATAAATGGAAATACATCCCATGTTCATGGGTAAGAAGAATTAATATTGTCAAAATGTCCATCCTGCCTAAAGCAACCTACAGATTCAATGCAATCCCTACCAAAATACCAGTGGCATTCTCTAATGAACCAGAGCAAATAGTTCTAAAATTCATATGGAATCACAAAAGACCCCAAATAGCCAAAACAATCCTGAGAAGGAAGAATAAAGCTGGGGGGATTACCCTCCCCAACTTCAAGCTCTACTACAAAGCCACAGTAATCAAGGCATTTTGGTACCAGCCCAAGAACAGACCCACAGACCAGTGGAAAAGAATTGAAAGCCCAGATATAAACCCAAGCACACATGGTCACTCAATATACAATAGAGGAACCATGGATATTCAATGGGGAAATGACAGCCTCTTCAACAACTAGTGCTGGCAAAACTGGACAGCTACATGTAAGAAAAGAAACTGGATTACTGTCTAACTCCATACACAAAAGTAAACTCAAAAGGGATCAAGGACCTGAATGTAAGTCATGAAACCATAAAACTCTTAGAAGAAAACATAGGCAAAAATCTCTTTAATATAAACATGAGCCACTTTTTCCTGAACACATCTCCTTGGGCAAGGGAAACAAAAGCAAAAGTGAACAAATGAGAGTAGTACATCAAGCTAAAAAGCTTCTGTACAGCAAAGGACACCATCAGCAGAACAAAAGGGCATCCTTCAGTATGGGAGAATATATTTGTAAATGACATACCTGACAAGGGGTTAACATCCAAAATATACAAATAACTCACATACCTCAACACCTAAAAAGCAAATAACCTGATTTAAAAATGGGCAGAGGATATGTACAGACAATCTCCAGATTGCCAACAGTCACAAGAAAATATGCTGCACATTGCTAATTATCAGGGAAATGTAAATTAAAACCACAATGAGATATTACCTCACACCAGTTAGGATGGCCAACATCGAAAAGACTAGGAACAACAAATGCTGGTGAGAATACAGAGAAAGGGGAATCCTCCTACACTGCTGGTGGGAATGTAATTTAGTTCAGCCATTATGGAAAGCAATATGGAGGTTCCTCAAAAACTAAAAATAGAAATACCATTTGACCCAGGAATTACACTCCTAGGAATTTACCTAAAGCAAACAAATTCTCAGAATCAAAAAGACATGTGCACCCCTATGTTTATTGCAGCACTATTTATAATAACCAACATATGGAAGCAACCTAACTGTCCATCAGTAAGTGAATGGATAAAGTAGAGGTGGTACATATACACAATGGAATACTATTCAGCCATAAGAAGAAAAGAAATCCTTCCATTTACAATAATATGGATGGAGCTAGAGGGTATTATGCTCAGTGAAATAAGCCAGGTGGAGAAAGACAGCACCAGGTGATTTCCCTCATTTGTGGAGTGTAACAACGAAGCAAAACTGAGGAACCAAAACAGCAGCATACACACAGACTTCAAAAAGGGACTAGCATTTACCAAAGGGGAGGAGTATGCTAGGGTGGGAGGAGAGGGAGGGAGAAGGGAATTGATGAGTATTATGATTAGTGCACATGGTGTGGGGGGGGGTCATGGGGAAGACAGTGTAGCACAGAGAAGACAAGTAGTGACTCTGTGGCATATTACCTCACCAATGGACAATGACTTCAATGGGGTATTGGGGGGACTTGATAATATGGGTGAATGTAGTACCCAGAATGTTTTTCATGTGAAACCTTCATAAGAATTTATATATCAATGATACCTCAATAAAATATATATATATATATATATATATATATATATATATATATATATATAAAAGAGTGATACTGGCCTCATAGTACGAGTTTGGAAGTACTTCCTCCTCTTCTACTTTTTGGAATACTTTAAAAACGATGGGTACTAGCTCTTCTTTAAATATTTGGTAGAATTCAGTTGTGAAGCAATGTGGTCCTGGAGTTTTGTTTGTTGGGAGCTTTTCAATTACCAGTTCAATTTCATTGCTGGTGATTGGTCTGTTCAGATTTTCTGTTTCTTCCTGGGTCAATCTTGGAAGTTTGTATTTTTCCAGGAAGTTTTCTATTTCTTCTAGGTTGTACAATTTATTGTCATATAATTTTTCAGAGTATTCTATAGTAATTCTTTGTATTTGTGGTATCCATTGTGACTATTCCTTCTCTGTTTATGATTTTGCTTGTTTGTGTACTCTTTTTTTTTATTGGTACGTTGGGCTAAAGATTTATCTATTTTGTTTATTTTCTCAAAGAACCAACTCTTAATTTCATTGATATTTCTATTGTTTTATTCTTCTCTATTTTATTTATTTCTGCTATGATCTTTATTATGTCCCTCCTTCTGCTAACTTTGGGTTTCATTTGTTCTTCTTTTTAGAGTTTCTTTAATTGTGAGTTTAGAGTGTTTATTTGGGATTGATCTTGTTTTTCGAGGTAGGCCTGTATTGCTTTGTACTTCCCATTTAGAACTGCCTTTGCAGTGTCCCACAAACTTTAGATTGTTTAATTTTTGTTTTTATTTGTCTCCATGTGTTGCTTGATTTGTTTTGATAGGTATTTTTGTGTTTGTAGGTATTTTTGTTTTCTTATTGTAATTTATTTCTAGTTTCATACCTTTATGGTCTGAGAAACTGCTTGATACAATTTCAGTTTTTTAAAATTTATTGAGGCTCTTTTTGTGGCCTAGTATGTGATCTATTCTGGAGAACATTCCATTATACTTGAGAAAAGTGTGTATCCTGCTGCATTTGGGTGAAATGTTCTATAGATACCTGTTAAGTCCATCTGATCTAATTTATTTTTTGTCTGGTTGATCTATTGATGTGAGTGGTGTGCTAAAATCTCCTAAAATGTATGTGTTACAATCTTTTTCCCCATTTAATTCTGTTAGTATTTGTTTTACATATTTAAGTTCTCTTATGTTGGGTGCATAGATATTTATGATGGTTATCCTCTTGTTAGATTGAAACCTTTATCATTATGTAATGTCCTTTGTCTCTTCTTTCTTCTTTGAAGTCTATTTTGTCTGATACAAGTACTGCTGCTCCTGCTTTTTTCTCCCTATTATTTGCATTAAACATCTTTTTCCATCCCCTCACTTTCACTCTGTATATGTCTTTGAGTCTCCTATAGGCAGAATATAGATGTCTTATTTCTTTATCCATTCTGACACTCTCTGTCTTTTGATTGGTGAATTCAGTCCATTTACATTTAAGGTAATTACTGATAGGTATTTAAGGCCATTTTATTCATTGTTTTCTGGTTGTTTTTTATAGTTCCTCTCTGTTCCATTCATCCTCCATTAGATTTTTCTCTTGTTATTTGATGGTTTCAGTGTTGTAATTGGATTTCTCTTGTCTTAATTTATTGTGTAACTATTATGGGCTTTAGGTTTGCGGTTACCATAAGGTTCAAGGATAGCTTCCTGACTATATAACAATCCATATTAAGCTGATGATTTGTCTATTTCAAACACAATCTAAAAGTATTTCTTTTTTCTTCTTCTTCATTCTCCACACTTTATGTATTAGATGTCATAAGCTGTACTTTTCATGTATCCTTCAATTGATTTTGTGTATAGTTTGTTTAACTATTTTTGTTTTAATTTCATACTTGCTTGATAATTAAATTGGTCTACTACCTTTACTATGGCTTTACTTTCACTGGTGAAAACTATTTAGCCTTAGGAACATTTCCATCTACAGCAGTCCCTTTAACATATCTTGTTAGCTGGTTTAGTGGTTATAAATTCCTTGAGCCTTTGTTTATCTGGAAATTGTTTAATACCAGTTTCAAATTTGAATGATAATCTTGCTGGATAGAGGATTCTTAGTTAAAGGTCCTTCTGTTTCAATATGTTAAATATTTCATGCCCCTCCCTTCTGGCTTGTGAAGTTTCTGCTGAGAAGTCTGCTGATAGCTTGATGCAGTTTTCCTTATAAATAATATTTTTTTCTCTCTGGCTGCTTTCAATAGTGTCGTCTCATCCTTAATCTTTGTCATTTCAATTATTATATGTTTTGGTGTTATTATCCTGGGGTTTCTTTTGTTAGGGGCTCTCTGGTCTTCCATTACCTGAGTGTCCATTTCCTTCCTCAGATTGAGGGACTTTTCAATAATGATTTCCTCAAAGAGACTTTCCATCCCTTTGTTTCTCTTTTCTCCTTCTGGTACCCCTATTATATGAATATTGTTTCATTTTTATTTGGTCACACAGCTTTCTTATTCTTTCACTCCTAGAGATCCTTTTTTCTGTTCCTCAGCTTGTTTTACTGTTTTCTAATTTCCATCTCATCTGTCTCCTTTAATTGCAGCAATGTATTATTCATTCTCTCCATTTCATATTTCATTTGAGTTACAGTGTTTTTTGGCTCTGAGTGGCTCTTTTTCAGATCTTCTATCTCTTTGTTGAAGTTCTCCCTGAGATCTTCAATACTTCTGTGAAACTCTGTGAACATATTTATGACTTTTACTTTGAATCTTTATCAAGAAGATTGTACTTTCCATTTTATTGAGGCTTTTTTCTGGTGTCTTGTTCTGTAGATTGTTTGGAACATATCCTCTGCCTCCTCATTCTGTCAGGGTTTCTGTGTTTCTTCCTTTGTATTAGATAAATCTGTTATGCTTCCTGGCCTAGAGAGTAATAGCTTTATGAAGGAGGTGCCCTGTGGTACCCAGAAGCTTAATACTCTTTATTGTGCAGTGCCTGGTTCTACTCTGTGGGAACCCCAGTTGTTGTTGGTGTGTAACGGGTATGGCCAACTTTCTGTTCATCTACCTGCAGTTGTCTGACTCTGCATCACTGGAAGATTGCCTCAGCCACTTTTGTGATCAGAGTAGTGACTTCTGCTGGGATGGTTGTGGGTGGGGCTGCCCTCTGGCTGCACTGCAGCAATAGGGGTGGGGCTGCAGTGTTAAAGGGGTTGGTTGGATAGATATTCAGCTCAGGGCAGGGCAGGGTTCAGCAAGTCACACAAGGTGGCAAGGTGTACTTTGGCAGTGGGTCACACAGACACTCCCTGGTGGTGCTGAGGTGTGCAGCACTAGGTTTGCCTGACTGAGAGGAAGAAGGAGCTCTCAGAGCTGGCTCCTTCAGGCACCTCCCTCATTGGGCTGAGACAGGGCCATGAAAACTTGGAAAGCTTCCCTTTTACTGCCAATCAGCAAAGTTCTGATGCTGCTGGGCTGAGTGGGCTGGCCCACCTGCAATGTGCTGGGAGGTGCCTGGGGGCTGAAGTGAGGGCTGTGGAGCATCTGTGGCTCCTGAAAGTGCCTGAACTGTTGAGCCCAGAAAGAGCTGGAGAGGTATCATCCACCTGCCCTTTCTCCAGTGGAGAGAGCTCCATCCAACCCTCACCCCTCACCCCTCTGGCACCTGTCCCACTGTTGGCAAATCTTTCTAACTGCTACCTTTGCTTTGGGTCTCAGCAGAACCAGTGGAGCATGCCTGTCCTCCACAAGCAGTTGGAATCTCAGCCTCCTGGAGTGTTCCAACTGTCCCAGTTGTCCAGCCCTACTAATCACCAGAACCCAAAGCAATGTGGACTCATGCTCCCAGAGCAGATCTCCAGGGCAGGTATGCAGCATTCCTGAGCATCTATCCCCTCCCTGCCCTGTTCTTCTTCCTCCTACCTGTGGGCTGGGATGGGGGAAGGGCTTGGGTCCTACTTGATTGCACCTCTCCCATGTTACCCATTTCTGTGTGGTCTTCTCTTCTTCCCCAGGTATCGTTGGTCTGTTTTGCCATCTTCAGGTCATTTCCAGGGTTAGTTGTATTTGCTGTAGTTGCTTCCTTGGTGTGTGTAGGAGAGGAGGTTACCACTTCTCCTTCCTATTCTGCCATCTTTTCTCTCCCTCTATCACAGGCTGCTTTGATTTGTAATCATCAGTATATTCATTTGCTATACTCTTTCATTTCTGTATCCATAATACCTAGTGCAGAGCATCCTACAGAGTGGGCTTTCAATAAATGTTGCATTGCATTATCTTGTTATGTTATGGGATCAGGAGAAACAGGCTGATGTTCTCTATAAGTTGTTTAATACAGAACAGGTTTCCTCCCATTGAATGTCATAGAAATCATGGACCATGAGCCATGATGTATCTTTTTGTTATTCCTTTTTATTTCTCACATTCATATCTCCCAAGTTTTAAACTGAGAAACTCATATTCCCTTCCATAGAGTGGTTGACCTAGTGGACTTTCAAAAGTGGTATGTAACTGGTTATGTTCCTTTGGAGCTTAAATCTTTTAGATGTCCTTTAGATATTCTACAGTTGAAGACTGACCACTCTGCTTGCTATATGCTATAAATTCTTCAGTTGCAAGTTTCTCACTTTCATGAACTCTCATTTAGCTCCATCCCTGACTACACACCCGGCCTGGACAGAATACTACATTTCTTTTTTTTTTTTTGCATTACATACTTTACAATATTGAGAAAGAAAAGGGAGACATAAGGAAAAACATTGTCTTTGTGACTTGTCTGATTCAAACAATCTCATAGTTTCCTAAGGCATCATTAGAAATGAATCATAGGCAGTAAATGAGACTCCAATCTATATATAATGCCACAAGTCTTAAAATCCATTATCCAGTCAGTGGTTTTTAAATTTCAGTCAGGGTCCTAGAACACTTGACACACTCTAAGGAGAGTTTAAGGAAAGTATTTTTTCACAAAAATGGGCTGGAGTTACGGGAACCAATAAGTAATGGTCAAATACCCAAGGATGAGCCACAGTGGGGAGGTATAACCATTCATAGAGTTGGAAGGGCAGAGTAATGGACCGGGTAGGACATGAGCCCTGGGAGAGGAGCTGCCTGGCAGGAGCTGTGGTCTTAAGGAGAGGAACACAACTGCCAAATCCAAACCTGGCAGGGGAATAAATAACCCATCCTGTTTCCTCCCCTGCTTTGCTCTCCTGAGGGTGGTTCCCATTGGCCAAACCAACTGAAGGTCTCCAGATATCTGCATCCAAGGATATAGAACATGGGGAGAGCTAGGAGTATTGTTGGAGGATCAAAGAGTACACAGCCACTCACTATATCAGTCAGGGTGCAACAGGAACAAAGAGCAACCCCTAGTAAGAAGACATTCATTTACTAAACGTCAATTTACCAAAGTGTGGGCAGGACATCAGGGAACCACAAAGCACAGTGCAGTTAACCTGGAGTTAGTAGCAATGGAGCTGTTACCACCTAAGGATTCTAGTACCAATTCCAAAATGTGGGCTTTTCCCCCACACCACCAAGCAATTCTCTGACACTGGTGGGGTATCTTACAATTCAACTCAATTTTGATACTATCTACCCAGAGATAGCATCAGATCCCATAGGTTAAGGACTCAGTCTCACAAGACTACCCCCCCTTCAGATGTCAGTTGCAAGTTCAGGTTGTTATCTGTGCTTCTACTGACTGGATAGAAATTGGAGGTTCCCACAGACCCCTCCTCGGGTTTGATTAATTTGCTAGAGCAACTCACAGAACTCAGAAAACCAGCCCACTCACTACATGGCCAGTTCATTACAAAGCATATTAAAGGATACAACTGAACAGCCAGATGAAGTGACACAGGGGGCAAGGTCCAGGACAAAGGGGCTTCTGTCCCCACGGAGTTTGGAGCCCAGCATGATAGCATGTGGAAGTGTTCTGGTTCACCAACATGGTAACTCTCTGAACCCCATCCTTTTGCGTTTCTATGGAGGCACATTGCATAGACATGATTGATTAAATCATTGGCCATTGGTAATTGTACTCAATCTCCAGCTGCTCTCCCCTCTATGGAGGTCAGTGGGGTGGGACTGAATGTTCCAACCCTCTAATCACATAGTTAGGTTTCTTAGCAACCAGCCTGCATCCTTACCTAGGGACTTTCCAAAAGTTCCCTGTTAACATAAAAAGTCCTTTACCACTCTCAACACTTAGGTAATTCCTAGGGTTTTAGAAGCTCTGTGCCAGGAATGAGACAGAGACAAAATATATACATGTGCTATTATAAATCATAACAGCACACCACCACCCAGCCCCAAAAAGATACGGGGAGATTGCTGGCACCAGCACCCAGGAGGAGAGCGTGTGTGGAGGAAGCTGTCTTGGGAGGAACAGTGAGCTTTGGGGAAGGAGCACAAGCAGCCCAAGGGAGGGCCTGGGGAGAGATGCCCTGACATCCTCCCCTCAGACCACCTTCCAGGCCCCCCTTCCTACTGCCTTCCTACTGGAGGCCCAGGCAAGAGAGCTCCTGTGATGTGTCCATATTTGTCTCCTGAAAGAAGGTAGGGTGTAGAAGGGTGAAAAGTGACTCTGGAGAGGCAAACTAAAGATATCTGGCGCACCCGCTTTTAACTCCCTCCCTTCCTTCCTTTCACTAAGTTTTACTAATTTTTGTATTAAACAATGTGTTAAATGCCCCTGCATACGTTATTTTATTTAAACCTTGAAATTTCCAAGGCAGAGAGCTGTTGACTTCTCAACAGTACTCAACTTTTTTAGTTAAAAGGATTCCTTTTGGAAAATAGACCTTCACTGGAACCCTAATATATGAAAGTAATAAAGCAGTATTTATTATTGAAAAATCTTTAAATATAACTTTATAACATGTCTTTATTATTAGGCTAACCAAGGAGAACAGTAACAAGGTGTTTGGTTAATGCAGTTCGAAATAGGTCTCACTGGCCTACCCTGGCACCAGCAAAAGGAAACCCTGATAGACTCCCTGGAACAGACAATCACTGATATAAGTGACTGGGAAAACATATAGCTTCAATTTTTCCAACCTACAACTTCTTTGCAATGCCTTTTTGTAATTCAAATCTGACTACTAAAATGCAGGGATGACTGACAGCTACACTTTTCCAGTCACCAGGTCAGAAATACCTCAACCCTCTGAAAACTCATCCTTTATGCCTCAGTTAACGAACACTTTGAAGCAGCTTAGCCCAGGAAATGAAGGCTCTTGTTAACAGAGATTTAGGAAGCCAGGATGTGATTAACCATGTTGGCACTTTGCCAAATGAGCAGTTAACAGCCCAGGCCAGGAAAACAAATGCTGATTAGTAATCCCTGGGCTTACAAAGGGGGGTTAGAACCAGTCCTAACAATCTGCTGTGACAGACCAGAAAATTCCTATTTTGTAGCTGTAACTGTGCTGCCTTAAAAAAAAAATGTATTCATCTAATCAAAATTTATTCATCAATGCCTCTACTTGTAAAGAAAAACCAAATCCCATAAGATTCTTTGTATTTAAATTTAACAAGCTAGAAATCTCCTAGGCACTCTGTATAAAACATAAAATCAGATGCTGAACATACCCATAAGGTTTCTAATGGTTAATGTGTTTGTTTTAAAAATGCTTCAATGCCTAATTCATTCATTCATTCATTCATTCAACAAATATTTGAATGCAGGTCAGGTACCAACAGCTATTCTAAATTCTAGTGATAAGTCTCAGTGAGCAATACCAGAAAGTTCTGAAGTTGATTAAAATTGGTATACCAGTTTTGAATGCATTTTACTTCAAGTAACAAAACACCACTTTCACTGGCTCAAACTAGCCTTTTAAATTTTTTGTCCAATTACGAGCAGTCTGGAGGGAAGCAGTTATTTCCTGTGACTCAGGGGCTTGACCATGAGGGACCATATCTCTGCAGTGTTCCTGGCCCTTCTGTCATACTCTTGCTTCGAGGTGATAAGATTTGTCTGTGAGGGGTGTCTCGCCAATGGGTTTCAGCCCCAGGCAAGTTCACTATGGATTCAATGTGACCAAAGAAATGACAGTAGAACACTCTTGGGATGAAAGGGTTATACCCAACTTTATTTCCACAGTGGCAGGTCACAGGAACTTTCATTTTATCCACAGGGGAAAAGGGATATGAGGAAATGGATTGATGATGGTGGGGTTAGAGGCGGGTTGCCATGAATGACAAGGTCCCTTTGGGGAATGTTGAGTCTGAGACTTGATTGTGTGGTGACACACAGTACATGTGTCCTGCAGGCAATTAAAGATACAGAATTGGATCTGAGGACAGAAGTCAGAGTTAAGGAGGTTAGTTGAGGAGGTAAGAAGGCAGAAGGTGTCTAAATCAAGGGTTTAGGGGAGGAATTTCTCCTTAGAATTGAGAGAAATACTCCCTCAGTAAACAGGGAGTAGTTTGAAGTGGAAGTGAGTACAGAAGGAACAGTTGAAGTATATATAGTAGCGTCATTAAAGTGGGAGTTGAGGCCCTCTGGGAGGGGTATTGGGGCCATATGAAATGTTAGATCGGAAATAACCAGTGTGGGGACATAGAAGTACTGAAGAAAGCCTGCTGACTTGATAAAACTTGTGCTGACCCAAGGCTGTAGACTTCCAAAGCTTTGTTCAGGGCCTAAGACTAAAACGGCACTAGAGGACACAGAGGACACCGGGGTGCTGATGGCCATGAGATGAGGGCATCAGGGGTGCCTGTGATGGCCAGGTAGGAGAGGCTGACCAGAGGCCAGGCCAGGCAGGGAGGGCACTCAGGGCTCAACCTCTAGAATTAAGCCCCCTGGGGCCATGTCTCAGGCTCCTTGTCCTCCTAGACCCCCTAACCCTTGGGGTTCCCCTCCCTACAAAACCAGCTGCAGATGCCAGGGTATGAGTTTTCCAAAAGAAAATAGACAAGTGACAATAAGAATCGCAAGTATGCAGAAGTTAGCCTGGCTCTAGGTTCTAGCAAAATTCTTGAGTAAAAGAACTTTATCTCCAGATCCGGTATCACTTCTGAGGGTTTAACTCTAAGTCCTGCTGGACTGACATAGCCTCTCTTATTTCTATACTTTGTCTCTTATTCTTAAGTATTTAAGAGTGGGACTCTCCAAACCTTCCCTCCCTATAGGAGGGCTTTAATATAGAAGAAGGACATGCTGCTACCTCCTTTAAGAAGCTCCCTCATATCTAGATACAACCAGCAGAGGCATAAAGCAAAATTAGCCACCCTCTTGTCATAGGATGCTCATGCACTTTTGAGGGCTACTAGAGTCATCCCTGGTTCCCAGGGAGTAACTTGTACTCCTGAAGCACCACAGGAAGACGGGGGAGGGCAGGTGAACTGGGAGTGACTGAAGGAGTTGTTGTGAATAGATATCCAAGTCTGAGGAATGTAAGGAGGGTGTGAGTCGAGAACACCAATAATGCCAGGTGTGAAGCCACTCAAGTGGGAAGACAGTGCCATGATGGTTTCTCAACTGGTGAAATCAAATGATGGCTCTTCTGTCTTTTCACACCTTCACTTGAGAAAAGAACTTCTCCTTTAACCTTCTCTTTAGGAAAGAAAGATGGCTTCTCTAGTCACACAGAATTCTATGCTCTAAGTACTAGAAGGTCATCTACTGGTCATCTCCTCCCCATTGTCACCCAAAGCAGCAGGCACTTCCCAAAGCATGTGCCATGACAGCTGTCTGTTTGGCATCTCCTCAGACACACCTGAGGGAGGGATCTGATTACTTGGTGAAGCTGCTCATTACTTTCTGGACAGACCTGATTCTTAGACAACTGTCCCTACCAGGGGACTGTTTTTTGCTTCCCTGTAGCTCTCATTTATTTTCCCCAGTTCTTTAACTTCCCCTTCAGTGATGTGGTTTGGGATCCCTCACTATGCTGGTCCTCATCTGCTAGTGGTTGTGCAAGCATGAGGCACCCAGACCCGGACATAGCATTTAGGATGTAGGTTTGCCAGGATGAAAAACAGTGGGACAATTCTGTCCTCTCAACTGGATCCCGTGATACAACCACTATAGCCCAAGACTGGGCTGATAAGGCTGTTACCCCACCTCCTGGGATTTCAGTCTACCACTTAGCTCTGCTTTCTTCTTGTGGTTTTGCAACTATAGGTATAGATGAAACTTGTCTTGAATTCTTCTTCTCAGAAGTCTTGAGCTAAATTCCACACCTTTTTCTGAGCCTTGGAAAATTTCTCATTACCAAGTGACATGATCAATTCCCCAACTGAGGTATTCAGTTTAGTATAGCAATATTAATTGAGTCATTACCATGTGCCAGGAATTGTATTAGAAGTTAAGGTGTGGGGAGAGGATACAAATGAATTAGGCTATGATTTCTACTATAGGGCAGCTTGCTGGCTGGAAGGAAAAGACATCCACATAAATGCACCATTACAGTGTGATACAGAAATAACTGTAACATATAAACACAGTGGTGGTGGGAGTCTAGATGAGGTACTCTTGGTCCAAACTGGAAATTCAGGGGAGGGTTCTCAGAAAGAAAAATATCTTGAACATTAAGAATTAGAGGGTACTGGGAAGAATGTGGGAAGATAGAAAGGACAGAAAGGGTGAAGTCAAGGGCATAAGAAGCATGATGGTGATTCTGAGGAGCTACAGACCATTTGGCATATACTACAGCAGCAAGTACCAGACAAGGAGGGGCGAGGCCCCCAAAAACCTTTCTCTCTGCCTTGGACTTGACTCTGTAGCAATGCGGATGGAGCCTTTGAAATGTTTGAAGCAGATGGGAGAGTGATCAGATTTGCCTTTATCACTCTGTCCTCAGTAGAAAGAATGGATTTTAAGATGGCTAATTGGAAGCAGGCAAATAGGTTGGGAATACTTAGGAATCTAATGTATTAGTTCAAGCAAGAGATATCAAGGACATTAATGGAGACAGTGGAAGTAGAATGAAACATATCAAGCAATGTAATAGGTTCAATTGCTAGGCTTTGGTTGTGGAAAACTGTGAATGACAGGGAACAATAATAACAAAAAAACACCCAAAATCTGGATTGAATGGCTAGGAGGATGGTGATACAACTAGGGGAGAGTGGGGAGGAGACAGGGAACCATGAGTTCAGGTGGAACTTGAATTGCTTATTGAACATGCAATTACAATGTCTGGCAAATAACAGGATTTATGTATCTGTATATCACAGGAGAGATCAGACTGGGAGATGGGGGCCTCTGTTCCTTAGTGGGAGGTAAAATAATGAGAATAAATGAACAAGTAAAAGGAGAGTATGTAAAGAAACAGCCATGGGACCAGTATATGACTATGCGGTTCACCAATACTTAAGGCAGATTTTACAAACAAGTTCAGCATGTTTTCTTTGGTTGACATAGCCATATTTGATTTTGTTGCCAACATCTAAAAATTAGGACTTTTCCATCAGAATTTCCAGATTCTCTTAAAATCAGGAGCTCTGGACCCACTGGGCTTGCATTTTGACACAACAACATTTCCACCAAAACTGGGTTGGGACTTTTAAATGGTATAGATGCTCTCCAGTTCTTTACAGCCTCCACTAGTCCCCACTGTCTTTCTAATACCAAGGCTAATGTCAACTCCATTAATCATTACTATGGTGCTGCTGTTTCATATACTTATTTCATTTATTTATATTACTTCCTGGTCCTGGTAGGAAGTTGAGTTTTTATTTCCCAGCTTATAAGTTGAGTAAAGTAAAAGGATCCTGATGGAGAGATCAAGAAGCACAGTCAGAGACATAGAAAGAAACCAGGAGAGAAGTATCCTAGTTGCCAAATATTTCAAGAATGAAAAGTTCAATGGTGTCAAGTACTATAGAGAGGTCTAATAAGATAAGGATTGAGAAGTCTCTGTTGGGCTTGTCAACATGAAGAACACTAGAAATCTTTGCCAGAATCATCTTCAACAGAGGGATGGATGATGGATGTGAGATCTCAGGAATGTGAGGTGAGAAAGGAATGTGAGGAACAAATTAATTTTCCTCTTTCCGGAAACTTGAAGAGATCAGGGCAGTAGCCAGAGGCATTGGGAAGAAAAAAGGGCCAAAAGACAATGCTCTTTTCCAGAAGGAAGTCTTTGAGCATATTTATGGATTGTGTGCAGAGTTAGTAGGAAGAAATATTGATGATGTATGAGATGATAATGCACAGAAGAAGGGGCCAGGGATAAGAAGGAATGAGATCAAGAGTACAGGTGAAGGGGCTGGCTTTGAACTAAACAAACAAACAACAAAAAATAACTATCCCCAAGAATGGTAGGGAGAAAATTGTTTATGTCCAATCACTTTCCTGATAGAGAGAAGGTCATCTGCTAAATGTGTGAACTGTGGATGGCAAGTAAAGATCTCAAGGAGAATGGTGGAGGGTTGTCAGAGCTCCTGAGCGGGAGGGCAAGTAGAGTCTCACTGAGGACCACATAAAGGTTGTTGAATGGCCCCAGGGACCCAGGTGAGGAGGAGGTCGGAATCCTCATTCACTTCAGTCTGTGTGGTTGAGTGCTTTTATTCACTGAGGACCACATAAAGGTTGTTGAATGGCCCCAGGGACCCAGGTGAGGGGGAGATCAGAATTCTCATTCACTTCAGTCTGTGTGGTTGAGTGCTTTTATTCTAGCTGAGTGATTTACTCAGCTATGCGGTGTATTTACTATAGCATATGGCAAAACTATCTTTAGGGGTGGCAAATACTATAGCTAAAAATATGCACTGAGTGAAGAAGCATGTATCACTGTTGACAATGAACTTTTGGTATCATTTTTGTACGTTCCCCAAGTTTTAGCATGGGAAGACAATACGTGGTTCTAGAAGGCTGTCACCACAGTTGGCTTTTCTAGTTTTTAGTTGACTGAAAGTGCTCTATCTGGTCCTGGGTAAGTTGACTATGTTTCAGGGAAGTTCAGAGAATAAGGGAGAAGTATAGTCCAAAGCCTAGCCAAGGGGAAGGCTAAAATTTGAATAGAGAAAATGCTACAGAGAAGGAGTCAGAGAGAAGGTGGTAAGAATTAAGTGGGGGTAGGATAGGAGTCTGGGACAGAGAAAACAAAAGGAAGGCAAATAAGAATGGAGAGAAATAAGTTTGAAAGTATACAGAAGGAGAGGGAGAAACATTAGAAAAGTGAGGAATAAAGCAAAAAGGAAGAGGATAATCCCAACTCTGAAACCAAGGAGCAGGCCTGCAAATCAGACTCTTCCCTCTTTCTGCCTTGAGAGTTGAGTCTGGAACATCCCACCCTTGTAAACCTCTCTTTGTTGGTACCACAAACACTGGGAGGTACCCCATTCCCCACACCATCCACCCTGCTACTGGAAGTCCAGGCTTTTTTTAAAAAAAAGATCAATGTCAACTAAATCAACAAAGAAGCTACAAGAATGTAACTCCACTGAAATTTCTTCTCTTTTTAGTATTTAACCTCCATGTGAACATAATAAGTCGCCCCAAAGCCTCAAAACCAGGTCTACTTTGCAGACAAACAAAAGTTAAAACAAATAGAGAGGGTTAAAACTTTTTTTTAGCCATTGGCTGGTTATGTGACCACGGGTCTTCTGCTTAAGCCACCTCAGTCCCTGTGAACTAATAAATAAGGACCCATTCATCTCAGCAGCCTGCAAAATGACCTCCCCTGAGTGGGAGGACACAACGGCCTGGTCATGCCCATCTTCAGGGAGTGTTCAGACTAGTAGAGCGAGAGCATATGTGTGGTCACAGTTTTTCTGGTTATGCCAATGCCAGGGTATCCTTTAGCTGGGGGGGTGTTAGCTTCCCCTAAATATCCCTTAGGCATTACCCCAGTTTATTGCTGTTAGTTTGTTTTAAATAGTAGCTTTGTTGAGACCCACCCTAGGTTTTTATGTGGTGCTCTAGATTACCACCCCCTCAATCATCCAACTAAATTGTCTCCTTAATCACCTAGGTTCTAGAAATTCTGGAGTTCCCAACTATGTCGGGTGTGGTGGGGAGGGGGTCCCAGGTTTGATGATTCCAAAGACCAGCTAGTGATTCACTAGAAGAACTCACTGGACTCAGCAAATAATCGTACCCACTGAGTGATTATGGTGAAACGGTATCAAGCTAAGTTAGCAGAGGGAAAAGGCACATGGCATGAGCCCTGGGAGAAAACAGGTGCAAAACTTCAGGCACAGAAGAGTCGTCCGCCAGTGGGGACACACCGGATGTACTTTTTTCCGCCCATTATGAACTGTGACATCACATATGAAATATTGCCTACCAGGGAAGCTTATTAAATACACAGTGGCCAGGGCTTTTAGTGCGGGCTGGTCACGTAGACAGCCTGTGCCAAGCACATACCAAAATTCCAGGCTCCCCCAAGGAAAGAGGTGTTCAGACAGTTTAGGCACAGTGAGCCACACCCATTACTTCATTTTCTGTGCAGAGAACAGCTTACCATTCAAGATCCCAGATACTAGCCCAAGGCCAACCTTGCAAGCAGCGTTTGAAGTACAGTGGCCCCAGGCCTGCTATGCCAATTATGTTCTGCACACCAACATTAAGATATTTATTGGTTATAATAGACCAACTTTGCAATACTGCCTAGGAGAACTTTCACTAACTACAGTGATAATATATCATATAGATATGTATGTATTTGTTGCCCCCCTTGTTTATTTTCTGCCTTTCCTACTGGAATACAAGCTCAGGAGGATAAGGACTTAGTCATATCGACTGCAACATTAGCACCTCCCAGAGGGCCTCCCCCAGCAGAGGCATTCAGCAAATAAATACTGGCTAAAGGAGTGAAAGAGCAGATTCAGATGTGAACTTCCTTGGAACATTCGGGAGTACAACTCCTTCACCAGTGTCCATGACTCTCAGGTGGGGCAGGAGCCTGAGTGCTTTTCAAAGGCAGTATCGTCATAGAGATTCCTGGCCTGGTGCACTTCCACAGACAGTCTCTGGAGATCTCACCTGCAGCTGTACACAGAAGAAACCATAAGAATGTTCTGTATCTGCTCATTCCTTTCCCTTTCTCTTACATAAGATAAACATGGTGCCAGTGAGTTTTTCCTATGTTCCTCCCCACTCTCTGAAACATTTCTAATGTCCAGATTAAGTATTTCCTAAGGGGTAGAAAAAGCCATATTCCTTTTGAAAAACGACCATCTGTGCAGCCTTGGAGAAACCCTAAAGGACTCATGAATGGAAGGGGATCTCAGGACCAAAATCAGTTCTCACTTAATGTCTTCTCTAGCTATTGCTCTGGCAGCTGAATAGGGTCAGGTTTTCATCTTATGTAATATGATGGGACAATTCAAATTCCAACGAGTGTAGTAAATTTCCCTCGAGCTACATAGGACAGAGCTAAGCGGTTACGTAAACACATATGGAAACTTAGAAATTTTAAAGAGAGACTAAATGCTCTGAAGGACATTTCACCCCCAGGGGAAATTAACAGCTGGGTCACCAAGCAGAACTCTCCTCCAAGTCGCAGGTGGATCGGGTACGGTTTTATGATTGCCCTATGGGGGGAGGAAATGACTTTAGGTACACATTTTTTCGTGACTCACTCTAAGGAGAAAATAAGCAACACCTTTTATCTCAGGATATACCAAGAGAAAGAAAAAGTAATATAGCCATAAATGACCACAGGGCCTAGTATTCGGGGTCAGAACAGTGTATCAGCTGGGGATCCAGCAGGAAACAGCCTACTCCAAAGGCCTGCCTGAAAGATTTAGTGAAGAGACTAGTTAAAGGGCCGCAGACAGGTCAGGTCCCTCAGTCCTTCCGGACTGCACGCAGCTGTTTCCATACCAGGCTTTGGCCTTGCTGGTCCTCGGCACATCTCGGCTACAGCCTGGGACCCAGCCACTGAGGTCTGTTTCAGTCTCTGGGGGTTTAAAGAAAAGTCCTTCTTTAATCATGCTTCCCAGAGAAGTATTCATCTCTCACTTCAGATTTTGGGTTCCACAAAACTAACCAAATCGAAGCTTCAGGGTCCTCTCACTTTCACAGACATCTTTCAAGGTCCTTAAAGGGACCCTAAAAACGAGTTTAGACAGTCACATTTTTGGAAAATTTGTAAATGTAAGATATGTTTACCTTAATTAAAATTACTGTGCCTTTCCATTCAGACTTTCCTACAGTCATGTGTCCCTTCTTGTCACGTGACACTGAGTATCTGTGGCATTTTTTGGATCTGGCTAATGGTAAGTTGAGTTGGGATTACACTTAATTTGTGTTCAGTGGGATATTTTTGGGTGGTTTACAGTCATCCCAGTTTAGGAATCGTTTCCAGGAGTGCTCCTTCTGTCCATTATGCTGATTCATCATGAAACAAAGCTTCAGGGCCAGAGGTCAGTCATATCATGATCTGAAAATCACCTATAGCACCTCTACTGGATATGTGGTTGTGGAGGAGAAACAAGATTTGAAGGTAACAGAGCCAGAAGCTAGTCTCTAGAAAATTCTTCCAATCATCAGACATGTAAAACTGTAAGGGGAAGAGTAAATTCTCATGGAAGCCGAGGCAAAATGGAAGTTCTCTCTTGGCAAGAATATACTGTGTATTTCAGCACATCCAATTGTAACAGCATTGTTTGCTTTCTCCCTTCTTGGATGGGAATTGTGTGAAACAGAATAGTAGAATTCTGTATCAGCAGGGCATAAGCCAGTATCAGCACTGTGCATATGCAAGTTGCTATAAATTCTATATATTTTAATGTATTTTGTAAGCCACATACGTAGAGAATTACATGTAAATATATTCTAAAATAATGTAATAATAGCTAATATTTACTGAGCATGTACTACATATCTGGCACTGTGCTAAGCACTTTATAGATAATCCATCTAGTCTTTACAACGTCTTTTGGAGTAGGTTATCACTGTTAACCTCTTTCTGGCTTGTATTTTCAAAGCCTAAACCCCTTATGGAGACCAAAATTTGAAGTGAGAGACGAGTACTTTTCTGGGAAGCATGATTAAAGAAGGGCTTTTCTCGGAGTAAACCCCCAGGGACTGGAACAGATCTCAGTGGCTGGGCCCCACGCTATAGCCAGGTTGTGTCAAGGATCAGCAAGGCCAAAACCTGGTATGGAAACAGCTGCATGCAGTCATGCAGTCCCAAAGGGAACACTTGGGCTGGGACAGTGGGCACTTCAGCAGAATTTAGTAGAACATCTACCAGGATGGAGGCTTCAATGATGATTGAATTTATTTATACAAATTAAAGGAATTTTTTTTTCAGACTTCTGAGTCTGAGGACTAAGATTTATATGCTATGTAAGTTTAACCCTATGAAAACTGAATCAAAGGAATTATACACCTTACCTTCTTCACCTCCTTCAAAATCTGGGTTAACTGACAGAACATTGACATTGACTTTGGAGACAGGATTAACTGGCTTCAAATCCCTGTCCTGACTTTTATTAGCAAAGTGACCTGGAAAAATTTATAGAATCTCCCTGAGCCTCAGTTTCCTCAACTGTAAAATGGGCATCATTGTGGGAATTAACCTCAAACAGACATTTAAACCTCCTAGACTGTTACTACATGATAGGCACTTAAATATTGGTTCCCTTTTTAGATGAAAATAAAATCTAAACACATTTTTCTGCAGGGAAATGTTGCAGAAGCACAAATTACACAGTCCCGTTCCAACATCACCTAGATAATGTGTTTTATGAAGAAACTCAACTGTAATTTCAAAAATGTGTTGAACTCGCCCAGTGTTTTTGCCCTGCTTTCTAAAACTGGAAGCCAGGGAGGCAACGTGTACCCATCTGTGCACCCACACCCTTCTGAATAGGAAATGCATAGGAAAACCTTCTTAGTCTGTTTATCCAGGCCTCCTTGGCTTTGAGGCAGACAGATCTGCTTCAATTAGAACCTAATCCTGCTCACTTCATACTTGCAAAGCTCTCACTAAAACTGGTAAGAAAGAAAAACAATAGTCCATTTAATTAAATTATGCTAAAGCCTGAATTCAATCTGCCGGTGTACTAAGAAGTAAGATTTTGAATATTGATTACTGTTCCCTGCATAAAAACTCTATTACCTGCTCCCCACTCTCTCCCCAATAAAGAGTGATGCTTGCCCCTATCCTCATTCATGCAGTTTTTATTAAAAACAAATTTTAAAATAGTTCCAATTCTAGACAAAAAAAGAATTATATTGTTTCTCCCTATCTCTTCTTTCGACTCTCTGTTTTTGGCTTCTAGGGCTTTCTCTCTGTCCTCACCCCAACCTTCCCATCCTAGGCAGGCTACCCCCTGCTGACCACTGTGACTTTCTATTCCTTGGGCAGAACTCTGGGCTACTAGAGTCTCTTTCTTCTCTGCCTGCTTTCTATCTTCTGCTAACTATCCCTAGGGAAGAGCTTGTCTTTCCCTGGGACTTTACTCTGAGCTACACTAGCCACCTCCTATTTTTGCCTGCCCAGAAGTTATGCAAAGGGTTGTGTATGCAAAGCTGAGTTAATGGATGCCCTGCTTCTGGTCTACTGGATGATTTGGTGGCCTATATAAAATCTGCACTCCAAGCCAGTTCTCAATGAAGGTGCTTCATAACCTCTGGCTCCATACTGCTCAGTACGTAAGGGTAGGGGATTGCCCCTTGCACTAATTGGCTAAGGAGGAAGAACTGGATAGACAAATTAGATTCAGGGTTAGAGATCAGGGCAGTTACTTGCAAATCTGATGTATGTTAAATAATCCAGGGAGCTTTTAAATAATACTGAAGGGAAACAAAAGCAAAAATAAACAAGTGGGACTACATCAAATTAAGAAGTTTCTGCATAGCAAAGGAAACCTTTAACCAAACAAAAAGCAACCTACCATATGGAAGAATATATTTGCAAGTGATATATCTAATAAGGGGCTAATACCCAAAATATGTAAAGAACTCATACAACTCGAAATGAAAAAACAAAATAATCCAATTAGAAAATGGAAAGAGGACCCGAACAGACACTTCTCCAAAGAAGACATACAGATGGCCAAAGACACATGAAAAGATACTCCACATCACCAATCATCAGGGAAATGGAAATCAAAATCACAATGAAGTACACAGATAAAAACCAACACATACATGGTTGATTAATATACAATAAAGGAGCCATGAATATACAATGGAGAAAAGACAGTCTCTTCAAGAAACTGATGTTGGGAAAACCAGACAGCTACACGCAAGAGAAGGAAACTGGATTATTGCCTAACTCCATACACAAAAGTAAACTTGAATTGGATTAGTGACCTAAATGTAAGCCATGAAATTATAAAACTCCTAGGAAAAAACAGGCAAAAATCTCTTAAACATAAGCATGAGCAATTTTTTCCTGGACACATTTCCTTGGCCAAGGAAAATAAAATAAAAAATGAACAAGTGGGATTACATCAAACTAAAAAGCTTCTGTACAGCAAAGGTCACCATCAGCAGAACAGAAAGGCAACCTACAGTATGGGAGAATATATTCATAAATAATTTATCTGATAAGGGTTAACATCCAAAATATATAAAGAACTCATATGAATCAACACCAAAATAACCCCAAATAACCCAATTAAAAAATGGACAGAGTACCTAAATGGACATTAGAAGAAATTCAGATGGCCAACAGGCACATGAAAAGATGCTCCACATCGCTAATTATCAGGGAAATGCAAATTAAAAGCACAATGAGATATCACCTCACACCAGTTAGGAAGGCCAGCATCAAAAAGACTAATAACAACAAATGCCAGTGAGGATGTGGAGAAAGGGGAACCGTCCTAACCTGTTGGTGGGAATGTCAATTGGTGCAGCCGTTGTGGAAAGCAATATGAAAGTTTCTCAAAAAACTAAAAATAGAAATACAGTACATCCCAGTAATTCCATTTCTAGAACTTTAACCAAAGAAAACAAATCCCTGATTCAAAAAGATAAATGCACCCCTGTCTTTATCACCACATTATTTACAACAGTAAGATATGGAAGCAACCTATGTATCCATCAAGAGATGAATGGATAAAGAAGATGTGATACTTATACATAATGTAATATTATTTAGCCAGAAAAAAAGAAAGAAATCCTGCCATTTGCAACAACATGGATGGATCTAAAGGGTATTATGCTCAATGAAGTAAGTCAGGTGGAGAAAGACAAATACCATATGATTTCACTTATTTGTGACATATAAAAACAAAGCAAAACAGAATAAGATAGCAGTAGACTCATAGACACTGGGGAGGCTCATGGGGCAGGGGTTGGGGTAGGAGAGAGCGAGGGGGATAAAAGGGCACAAAAATTCTCAATCATAATATAAGTTGGTCACTGGGATGGTAGTACAGCATAGGGAATATAGCCAATGATTCTGTAACATCTTCCTATGTTGACAGATGATAATCCCACTAGTGGAGGTGAGGATTTAATAATATGGGTAACTGTAACCACTGTTGTGTACCTGAAACCAATAAAAGATTGTGTATTAACTATACTTCAATTAAAAAATCCCACAGTGAATTATCACCTCTCACCAGTCAAAATGGCTATTATTCATAAGACAAGAATTAACAAGGCCTGGAGAGGATGTGGAGAAAAGGGAACCCTCCTATACTGCTGGTGGGAGTGTAAATCAGTCTAGACAATGTGGAAAACAATATGGGGGGTTCCTCAAATAACTAAAAACACAAATAACCCTACCACACAGCAATTCCACTTCTAGGAATTTACCCAGAGAAAACAAAATTACTAATTCCAAAGGATTGTGCACACCTATGATTAGTGCAGCATTATTTACAATAGCCAAGATATGGAAGCAACCTAAGCATACATCAATAGATGAATGAATAAAGAATATGTGGTAAATATACACAATGGAATATAACTCAGCTATAAAAACAAGGAAATCTTGCCATTTGTAACAACATAGATAGACCTAGAGGGTATCATACTAAGTGAAAATACACCAGGCAGTGAAATACAAACGCCATATGATTTCACTTTTGTGTGGAATCTAAAAAAAACCAACCAAACAAAAAAGAAATAGACTCACAAATACAGAGAACAGGCTATTGGTTACCATAGGGAGGGGGTAGGGGATGGTTGAAATAGGTGAAGGGGATAGAGGTACAAACTGCAAATTGTAAGTTAGTCATAGAAATAAAAGTACAACATAGAGAATATAACCATTAATATTGTAATATCTTCATATGGAATGGGGTAACTATACTTACCATGGCAAACATTGTAATGTATATAATTACAGAGTCACTATGTTGTGAACCAACATAATATTGTGTATCAACTTTATTCCAATAAAAAAATTAAAAAAGAAGAAAAGAATGTCTGTTGTTTAATAGAATGTTCAATAAATATCAATTGGATCAAATTAATCAATCAATTAATTAATTAATAAAATTTAAGTCCTAGCCCCACTCTACCTGAGTCAATTGATCTGATATGGGACTTAGGATAGTTTTTTTTTAATTATGGTAAAAAATACATAACACAACATACCATCATAGCTAATTTTTAAGTTTACATTTCAGTAGTGTTAAGTATATTTACACTGTTGTGTAACAGATCCTCAGAATGTATTTGTCTTGGCAGACTGAAACTTTGTACCCATTAAACAACAATTCCCCTTTTTTCTGTCCCCTGAGACCCTGGTAAACTACATACTACCTTTTTGTCTCTATGAAGTCAACAACTTTAGATATATCATGTAAGTGAAATCATACAGTATTTGCCTTTTTGTTACTGTCTTATTTCATTTAGCATAATGTCCTCAAGATTCATCCATTTTGTCATATATGACAGGATTTCCTCCCTTTTAAAGGCAATATTCCATTGTATGTATATACCACGTTTTGTTTATGCATTTATCTGTAATGGACATCTGGGTTGTTCTATTTCTTGGCTATTGTGAATAACACTGCTATGAACATGAGTGTGCAAATATCTCTTCAAGATCCTGCTTTGGATTCTTTTGGATATACACCCAGAAGTACAATTGCTGGATCATATGATAGTTCTATTTATTTTTTTAGGAACCTCTATACTGTTTTCCAATATGGCTGCATCATTGTACATTCCCATCAGTAGTGTACAGGGTTCTAATTTCTCCACAACCTTGCCAATACTTGCTATTTTCCAGATCTTTAAAAAATAACAGCCATCCTAATGGGTGGGAGGAATGATGATGATATCTCAATGTGGTTTTGATTTTAATCTCTCTGATGATTAGTGATGCTAAGCATCTTTTCATATACCCACTGGCCATTTGTATATCATCTTTGGAGAAATACCTATTCAAGTCCTTTTGCCATTTTAAACATGTTATTTGATATTTCTTTTTGTTGTTGTTGAGTTGTAGGAGTTCTTTATATATTCTGGATATTAATCCTTATCAGATATATGAGTTGCAAATATTTTTTACCATCCCATAAGTTACTTTTTCACTCTGTTGATTATGTCCTTTGATGCACAAAAATTTTAAGTTCGTTGTATTCCTATTTGTTTCTTTTTGCTTTTGATGTCATATCCAAGAAATTAATGCCAAACCCAATGTCATGAAAGTCTTGCCCTATGTTTTCTTTTAGGAGTTTTATAGTTTTGGCTCTTACATTTACTTAGACCTTTAATCCATTTTGAGTTGATTTTTGTATATGATATAAGATAAGGGGCCGACTTCATTTTTTCACATACAGATATCCAATTTTCACAACAACATTTGTTGAAGAGCTTTCCTTTTTCCATTGAGTGATCTTGGTACCCTTGTCACATCATTTGACCAGAAATCAAGGGTTTATTTCTGAGCTCTCTATTCTTCCCCACTGGCCTATATATCTGCCTTTATGCCAGTTTCACACTGTTTGAATTACTACAGCTTTTTAATATATTTGGAAAATCAGGAAGTATGAGTCCTCCAACTTCATTCTTCTTCAAAACAGTTTTGGTTATTTGAGGTCCCTTTAGATTCCATATAAACTTTTGGATGAATTTTCCTATTTTAGAAAAAAAATTCCAGTGGGATTTTGATAGAAATTATATTAAATATGTAGATTATTTTGAATGCTATGGGCATCTTAATAATATCAACTCTTTCAACCCATGAACGCAGGATGTCTTTCCATTTATTTGTGGTCCATGAAAGCTGGCATTTTGCCTGGCCACAGTAATTTCTTGAGCATGAGCACACTGTCCCTTCAGAGCCAATGAGATGCAAGGAGAATTTTCTTGGGATTTCTGAAGCAAGAGCAAGCTCCATTCCCATGTGCCTTAAACTTGAGCGTACATAGAGACTGAGGCTATTTTCATCATCAAGTCATGAAGCCTGAGATGGATGTCAGCACAAAAAAAGGCTAAGATTAGAGATGGAATGATACTGAGCCTGGATGATTTCCTTTGAGCTTTGAAGCCATCACTACTCCCAATCTTAACAATTGCCTTTATGCCTAAACCAGTTTTTGGTTGGCATTTCTGTCAGTTGCAACGAAGGTCTTTGCCAGAAGTGATGGGTTTCAGGACTGCAGCTGTTCTTACAAGGTTGGTAAACTGGGCCAACATTCTGAATTGCAGACTGGCTTTAACCAGGGATTAGGATCTGGTCAAGGACAGCATCGTTCAGGTTGCTGAAATTGCTCAGGCCTGCTGATCTGGGTTTGGCTGCTTGGCCACACACTTTTGAACCAGTTGTCTAGTTTTCTAAGTCAGCAGATACCCGCAGGTGACTGACTTTTCTCTTCCTCCCCCTCCGTCCCTTAGGCTCCCTGCTCCAATTCTCTTCCTCCCATCAACACTGCTCTCAGGGAAAGAGTTAGTTAATTCATTCACTCTAAAGTTTACATGACTCACTTGTTCCTACTTGTTAGAACATCTACATTTCAAAAGGGAGCAAAGTATTTCAGTAACAAACAAAATTTCTAGTGATGGAATTTTTTCAGACACATGAGAGTAGTCACTTCAAAACAATTTTCAGTTGCCTTGGTTCACTGTACTGTTTTTGAAGCCAAACTCATTGCAGAAAAATGAATTTGTCTATGCCTCTACAGCTCTGTATTGATCATGTAACACAATGATACAGTGCTTTATTAGTCATCACAGAACATAGCAATTCACAGCAGGCCTTCTAGCTTAGCCTTTTCCTATAGAGAAAAGTACCAAGTGCCCTTGGTAACATCAAAGAAACATCATCACCATCATCAATATTTACTGAAGACTTATTTGGTATTCCATATGCTAGGCATTGTTCTAAGAACTGTACATACATTATCTGATTTAATCCTCACTGATACTCCTTGAGGTAACTACATTATGAATCTCATATTACAGCCAAGGCAATTAAGGTGAAGAGAAGTCAGGCAACTCCAAAGTGGCGTGGTTACTAAACAGAAGAAAAACTATGGAGCAAAAATCTATTAGAGTCACCAGTGTGGAACTGGCCTCCAGGGCTCCTCCTAAGCCCCCAGGAATCATAGCATAGCTAATGAAATCAAGAACTAAAAAATTATTATTTTAGAACTGCAGAACTTGGAAGCGGCAATGTGCCATTAAAATGAAAGAAAAATGAGATCCAGCTGGACTATCAGAAGTAAAACTGGACCACATACTTCCCAGTCTGTGGACTTTGCATTCATTCATTCATTTCATTTACCAATTCATTCATTTATTTAGCATAAAAATTCCATAGAAGATGTTCATTTACTGCATATGGAAAATGTTGGGGATGCCAAAATTTAAAATTTAAACATATAGCAAAGTAAATAAATAAGCCCTTGCTCTCAAAGACACAGTAGTTTGGGGGAAAAGGTCTTAAATCATTGCCAAAAAGTGTGATAATGCCTTGATTAGCCACTTAGAGAGCAAGAAGCAAACTCTGCCTGGAGGTACCAGGAAGACTTGACAGGCGAGAAAGAGCAGAAACCTTCAACAGAAGCCAAACTAGGAAAGGGTCATTAGGGAGAGGCTACTGCTGACAAGCGAGAAGACAGACAAGGTGTGAGAAGGCAGGTGGAAGTGTCTGGAGAACTGCAGGAGCCTGGTTGCAGGCAGTGAGGCCAGGAAGATGGGCAGACCAGGGGCATGAGGATTTCTTATTGCCAGGATAAGGAATAATTCTTTTGGGAGTTGTCATAGGTGTTCTTGATCAGACTTGCAATTAAAAAACCAAAAATTTAGAAGTCGGTGGGGAAGGGGTGGGAGCTGGTAGGCGGGCTGGGTGGTGGATTTTAAGCATCAATCTGGTCGGATTTGCTCTTGGGGCAGGGGTGGGGGGTGCCTCTGAGGAGCTGAGAGGAAAATGGATGGCATTGCAGGGCATGGGGTTCAGAGGCCACTGCATTAGTCAGACAAGAGCACATGAGCACTCACCTTAGGCAGGGCTGTAGAGATGGGGAGCAGGGGTGCATGGGGGAGATAATCAGGAAGCACACACACAGGGCTTGGTCACTGATCAGGAATGGGGACTGAAAGAGAAAAAAGGCATGTCTGCGTCCCTGGTTTCTGAGCTGGGAAACAGAGTTCATGGTAAAGCCTCCTGCTTCTTATCTGTGATACACACATGTTGTAAACAACTCAATAATGTGGATGTGGAAGAAGTAACAAATGAAAGCTCCCTTCTTCTCTTCCTCTGTCACCCCTAATGCCGTTTCCCAAGGCAAAGTCGCTGTTAATATTTTGGTGTGTTCCTTCGGGTGTTTTTCTATACCCATGCTGAAGGCAGTTAATTTTTAAACACAAAGAGCACTTCTGCTACAAAGACATCTTGCCAAATCATTGAAGTTTCTGGAGAGGATGTTTGTAGTTAACCATGCCTATCACGGTGGTGGGCAAAGTTTCAGGAAGGGGGACCTTTTCAGTGCTGAGACTTCTTCCAGGACCCGCATCTCTGGAGTTCATTGAGGGCTGTGTCATAGACTCATCCCTTGGTACAGGACACTCATTTATAGAACCAAAAATGTGCTGCACATGCCCAAGGATAATACACTAGAAACGGAATTGATAAACCTTCTTTATTTACAGTTCTCTTGTAATATAGCTATGTTCATCTCTAAAGTTAAATAGATTCTCTTTGGTATTCAATGCCTTGGAAATGCCAACAGGATTGTTTGTATGTACTTTCAATTGGAGAATGAGCTATGGAAATTTTTCTTTCTCCTGTGACCTGGATAATATTACTTTGACAAATTAAAAATTAGGCAAATGTCATAAGGATTTAAAGAGATGACTCTGATGGCATATGCAACTGCACTTGAATGGGCTAACACACACACTACACAGAATATAAAAAAGTCACTCAGATTTTTAATGGAAAAACAAAGTTGGCCTCTTTTATGGAGCTCAGATAAATCATACTGCACACACTAAGTTGTGCATATTCCCACAGGAAGTTTACTGGTTGGGAGCTGCTATTAATGACTAAAATGGAATAAAATAGCCCATTTAAGAACTCTAAATCTTTCTAAAATTACATTTCAGAGAAAACATGTATTAAAAGATATATTGGAATGGTAACTAAGCATACAAAGATTTATTAAGTGAGAAAAATTTAAGTCTAAATGTGTTAAAAATTGAAGCCTATGATTAATATTTTTAAGTTGACATAAAAACACAAACTAATATGCAACAAGTGTTAATTTTTTGGTCAACCGGTTTTCTTAAAACGTGCTTATTTTAACTGTTTCCAGGAAGGCATTCTCTTCAGTTCAGAAAGTAATTGCAATACAAACAATAATTATTAACTAAAGAATACTTAACACTTATTGAGGATTTATTATGTGCCAGGCATTATTTTGAGGTATTTAAATTATAATCCATTTCATCCTCCTAATCCATTATTATTCCCCATCTTAAACATAGGACCATCCTGACTCCTAATGTTGGGTAGTATGGCTTCAAAGGCTGCTTAACCAGGGTGCTGCTGTGGAGTGACAAAGCATTCAATAGTTTCAAAAACATTTGTGCAAGGAACCCCTGTCCAAATCAGAGAGCTGGAGCTGCTTTATGGCTGAGAGTAAATCACTCAGGTTGGTTACAGCATAAAGTGGCCCTTCAGCTTTTGGTCCCACCTCTGGCATACAGAGACTCCAAGCTCAGAAACACGACCCTTTTGCATCCTGGGGCAGTGGTTGTTGCTGAGACAAGGTAGCCAACATGGATGAAAAGGAGAACTGCTTCCAGATTCTGAATCAAGGGCAAAGTGTGTATGTCCTAGGAAGCTGCAGTGGGTGGCTGTGGATACGTACATGGATAAAGGCATGTGCATCGTCAGTGAGATCCACTCTGTTGAGTTACTAACAGCTGAATTTGCTGCTGTCAAAACAATCAGATGGACCAAATAATCCGAACAATCATATGTATGTTCCTACTAGAATGCTCATCCCAAAGATATTTTATTAAGAAAAAGAGCCAGTCATGTTATATTATCATGTGTTTAGAAAGCAGATGGTGAAGGGAAGATGTATTTAGATCTATGCTGAGACGATCGGAGGATATAACAGAAAAGTCACACAAGAAATTACCTTAGAGGAGGGAGCCTGGGATAGTGAAGATCAGGGACAGGAGAAGACTTGGTTTTCACTGTTTACCTTTTTATAATGTTTAAATTTTGTAAGCCATGTGTATGCATTACTATTTCAGGTAGATAGATGACAGCTAGATGGAAAGATAGAGAAAATGGAAAGGGGAGGGAAGGGAAGAGAGGGGAGGGAAGGGAAAGGAAGAAAGGGAAAAACAGGGGAGAGAGAGGTAGGGAGGAAGAGAGAAAGGAAAGAAAGAAACAAGAGAAAGAGAGGTAAAGGAAGGAAGGAAGAGAAGAAGGAAGGAAGGAAGGAAGGAAGGAAGGAAGGAAGGAAGGAGGGAGGGAGGGAGGAAAAATAATAACTAGAAGAAAATCCATTTGAAAGGCAGTGGACTAGAGCTACTGCTTTGCCTGGGCACTGTGTTCCAGAACCTGGCCCTCAGCATTACAAATGCATAAACTTGATTTTGCTAGGGCTCTGAGAATGGGGATAGTCTCCTAATTAGGGTTACAGAAGACTGAAACATAAATCAGTAGACCAGTTTCCTCATTTAAAGCAAAAACTAGAACTTCCAAAGGAACCAGCCACTCACCTGCACTGGAGAGCCTCTTCCTCTCGCCAGAGAAGTCCACATACAAACCAAATTACAACTGGGAGCAGACAACTGGGATCAGAGCAGTGGGGTTAGGTGAGTCTTCCTAGCCTCAACAAACCAGGATTTCCCTGTATCAGAAAAACAATACATCAGGTGTAACGAATGAAAGCTCCCTCTTCCAGAAGCTGGAGGTACACTAACTTTTTTCTCTCTGATAATCTCTTTCAAATTTTCTTTGCTGATTCTTCTGATTGGCACATTTTCTCTTTAGACATGTTAATACCATTTATTCTGCAGAGACTTTAAACAGACTATTATAGCCAGACTGCTTGCTCTTCCCACTTCTACTTTGGAGAAACAGTTTGCTGTTAGGGTTGAATTCGCATACACATATACCCATTTATCTTGGCAGTTAATAGTATTAAGCATCCACCCTGTGTCAGAAGATATTTGTTCCCTGCCCTAGAGACACAATAGGGAGTAAGAAAAGTTCCCTGTCATTACAGAATTCACAGTCTAGTGGGAGAAACAACAGTCAAACTGACCAAAACAGATAAATTGTATAATACAATTTTAGGTAACAATATGAAGAAAATGAAACAGCAATGGGATCAAGAGTGGCTAGTCAGGGCATGCAATTATTTGAGTAGGGTGGTTCAGAAAGAGCCCTTGAAAAGTTAATATCTGAGCTGAGATCTGCATAGACAGAAGGGGCCAGCTATTGGAAGGTGACGGTCTTGGGACATGGCAGAGTATTGGAGTATCTACTGCTTTACACCTGTTATTCTCTCAGCAGAATCACAGAATTAAAATAGAATGTTTCATGGACATGATTCAACCCAAAACATTTTCAAAAACAAAATGGGAAATTTCAGGTGGGTGGGGGTTTATTAAATGCTTCTCCATCCGCAAAGATCCTACAATGATTTTTAAGGATTATTTTCTCCTTGGCTACTTTCCTCACCCCACTGAAAACCACTTCTCTTCCCCATGACAGGTTCCCGATTTGCACCTGTTTCCTTATAGGCAGAGGAAAGATTGAGAACCATGAACCATACCAGGTCTACTCATGTCAAATAGGAAAAAAAAAAAAGCCAAAGAAGAAAGTTACTTGCCCATGGTCACAGGTAAGGTAGTGTCAGGGCCTATATAATCAAACCCAGGTCTCCTGGCTATGCCACTTCTTTCAAAACACACTGGATGTTTATAGAAGAACAAATTTTGAAAAAAGTATTTCTTGAATTATAATTATTTTGGAAGCAATGGTCCCCATGTGTAAGAATATATATGACAACTGTTAAACAAAATATTGCATTGGCTAGAATATCCTGCTTTTCTACTCTGAAAAAGAGGTTAATTCATGTTCGACTTCTTGCATGAGAAAATATCTGAAGAGCTATATCTGAGTGGTGGCATTCCAAGACATTTTAATTGTTTTCCTTTTTATAAGGTACAATCACATATAGTAGAATTATTCCTTTTTAGGTGTAAAGTTCTAGAAATTTTGACAAATTTGTCAAGTATGTAACCCTGCCTTTATCATCATCCCACAAAATTCCCTCCTGCCCCTTAATAGTCAACACCTTCCCCCACTTCCAGCCCCTGACAATACTGATAGGATTTTCATCCCAATCATTTTGCCTTTTCTACATATTATACTTATGAAATCAAACTATTGAGTCTGTCCTCTTTCATTTGGCATAAAACATTTGAGATTTGGTGCATATGTAAGTAGTTTTTTCCTTTTCACTCCTGAGTAGTATACCATCATATAGATATATATAGTTTATATATAGACATATCCATTTACAGTTGGATATTTGGGTAGTTTCCATTTGGGGACAATTATGAATAAAACTACTCTAAACATTTATGTATAAGTTTGTATGTGGCCATATACTTTCATTTCTCTTCAGTAAATATCTGGAGTAGGATTATGGGTCATATTATTAATAAATTTAACTTTTTAAGGAACAACTACATGTTCCCAAAGTGGCTGTGTCATTTTTCAATCCTACCATCATACATAAAACTTCCAGTTGCTCTGCATTCTTGACAGGACTTGGTACTGTCAGTTCCTTTTTTAAAATTGTAGTCATTTTAATAAGTGGGTTGTGATATTCCATTGTGGTTTTGAGTAAAGATATCACATTTTCATGAACATGTTTGCCACCCATATCTCTTTGATGAAGTGTCTATTAAAATATTTTGTCCACTTTTTAGAATTGGGGTGTTTGTTTCTTACTATTGAGTTTTGCGAGTTTTTTAGAAATACATTCTGTATTCAACCCCTTACTGGATATGTATTTTCTACATATTTTCTCCCAGTCTGTAGCTTACCTTCTCAGGTTTTTTACAATGCTTCTCAAAGAGCAGAAAAATTTAAATTTATCAATTTGTTTTTAACTTTATTGTTCTCACTCTAAGAACTCTTTACCTAAGCCAAGGTCACAAATATTTTCTCCTATTGTTTTCTTCTAAAAGTTTTATATTTTAGGCTTTACATTTAAATCTATAATACATTTTGAATTAATTTTTGAGTATGGTATAGTTTTCTTTTCTAAATACTTTTGTTAATCTTTCTCATAATAAAACGTTTCTTATGTCATCAACATGAAAAAGTCATTGGCTGGACTAGGTTTCATTCCAATAGAAGTAAAGGCATAGAACTTGGTTCAGCTACCTAAAGACCTCAGATTCATTCAATTTGTATCTATTCTCAGTAGTGTCCATGGCTCAGTGTCCAGGCATTTTACATCATTTAAAGACAGTGTGATGTCTCATCTGGCTTGTTGGTGATCTTCAACGCAAGACAAGTCAAAGGGTTTTGGCTCCCAGTATGGTAATTCCACAGGCTGTTCCCAGTTCACCTTGGGTTCCACAGTGCTCAGCACCCTTTTACCCCTCTGGGGCTGCTCACCTCAGAAAGAGACATTAACAATAAGACATTCATAGCCCTCTAGGTTGCTCTGTCTACAGTTTGCTTTTAGTATTTTTTCATATAAGGACTATAAACAGAGAACATACACAGGGAAGTGAGAAAATAAAGATCTTATATTCATTTCCATCTGGACTTCCCAGACATGGACTCTTAACCTAGAAATGTTTGCCTTGCTTTACAAGTGCTTAATGAAACTGTCTTGGCCACCAGGTTTAAAATGTTTCATTTTGACACTCACTGTCCTAATGACAAGCCAATGTTTTACCATCCATGGGGACAGTATTGTTTTTCTAAGGTGCATAAATGTGCACTTCGTTTAAGATCTTCTCATGGGTGGACAAAATATTTATTTTTGCTCATTAAACAGAGTAAGAGATAGGGAGAAAAAGAGCGAGGTGGGGGCAATGGGAAGAAGAGTTATGGTAGAAGTGAAGATATCGGAAAGATTGATTCATGTGATCCACCCTGACAGGGCAGAAAGTCAGATCTGAGTAGGGCATGCATTGCTGTTTGCAGATTTGCCAGGAGGCATTGTTGTCTGAGAAAATGAAGAGGAAGAAACTAGTATTTAGGAAGGGATGTGTTAGGAGACTGAGCTGCAACTAGAGCCTGGAGTAGAAGTCATGTCCCAGATCATCATACCTCCAGTCCCTCTCATGGCCAGCTAGTGAGGCACCCCAGGGGGCAGCAGCCAGCACGTCTCCAGCAGCAGACCCACAGCAGGGTTGCCTGTCTGTGCTCCAGGACTCAGTTCAGCCCTCCCACCCCTCAGTTCCTCTCCATGACATCAATCCCAGGCAGTCCAGCAGCCCAGGACTCTTGTGGTCCCTCCAGGATTGGAAGGTGGGGCCCTGGACACCTATGACAGCATGAAAGGGAAGTGTTTATCCCTGATGAAGGAGGTACCAGACAAGACTAGCCTGACTGAAAGCTCCCAGTGAGCCAGGGTGATGTTGGCACAGAGCCCCTGTGACTGAGGATGGGTGGCACAAATGTGCTCATGTAACCACATGTGGGGTGGAACACAGTCATCACACATCCTTCGCTCAGGAGACTGTCCCAGCCATTCCACCTGGCGCTCTGCACCAGGAACCAGATGGTGAGAAGAGCTGAGATCTGTGCTTCCAAGGAGCTTTCTTTTGAGAGAAGACAGTTAAAAGTCTAAGAAAACTCTAAAATCAGAGGCCAACATTTGACTTCTGAGGGGAAAGGTGACAGCTGGCAGAAAACCTGAGCGATCGTTTGGACAGCAGAGGGCAAGTCAAGGCCTTCTTCGTGGGAAAAGGCTCTGCTGCCTCCTTTCGGCAGACTGCCTGCCAATACTTTGGCCTTGTGTCTCTCAATACTACGCCTGAATTTTCAGGAGATGGATTCTGATGGGTCCAGATGACTATTCCTAATCAAAGTAGGCTAGAAAGGGTGGGTCATAGGATGTAATGTGGCTGCCACGCGTCTGTATCTGAGAGTACTAAAGGAATTTCTCAAACGAAGGACTGGGGTCTGGGTGGAAGGACTGATGCATCAAAGGTGTGTGTTACATTGTAGTAGCACTTGCAGTAGTCATTTCACACTGTTGGGGCCTGTCAAGCTCATTTTGTCTAGTTAACTGTCTTTTCACAAGAAGGCCTGCCAACCCAGGCTTCCCCAGGCAATTGTATTTTTAAACCTGAACACTTAAACCATTTTTAAACCTAAATCTTATTGCTTTGGTCCCATCCTTAGAAACTGAGATAATTTTGAATCTTTATTGGGTCGTCTCTTATTTTTAGTTGTTTCTTCCCCATAGTCAGTGCTCAGATAAAAGTGTGCTAAACCTTTATGAAACTAAAATTTTGGATGAGATACAGTCTATGTTTTTATGCAAGCCACTGATAAAAACGTATGGGTGATTTAGTTGAAAGATCTTTGTAGCTAGCATAGCTCTTTAAGTCAACACTCCTTGTTTTTGCAGATTTGACAAGATATAAATCCACCTAATTGTACTATTATCCAGTTCTTTCCCCATGGGAATATCTTAGGAGATTGTGATATATCTGACCAAATATTAAGATACTCTACTACCGGGAATATCTTAACAGAGGATGGGTAGGAAATCTAATAATTGCCCCAGTGTGTATAAAAAGAGATGAATTGATAGATGGAAAGCACTTAGAATAGAGCTGACATAGATTAAGCCCCCATAGGTATTACGTTTTTGTTAATATTGTTACTATTATTTTGATGCAAGTCATCAAGGAAAATGTCAGCATTTTAAGTGTATCACACCCACGCAAAGGAAAACATTTATACTATAATAGTAGTAATGACAGAATCAAACTACTTCAGAGTTTACCATCTCAACACGTCTACCCCATGTTATTTCTATGCGGAAAATTATCAGTTTCCCTGTACTAAGAATCTCATTCATCTATTATGGTTAAAGGAGGTGTCTCAAATCGTGTTTTTTTTCTTCTTTAGCTTAAGTAACTTTTTTTTCTTTCCTGTAATAGCAGAGTCATTCTGCTGGGTTGAGGTTTAAGTATAAACATAGCCTTGGTGTGCAATATCAACAAGAAATTCAGAAAAATCAGAGGGTATCATACACCTTATTTGATGAGTTTTAGGGGGAGTTTCCCACTTCCAGCTTTGTGGCTACTCTGTCAAAGAAACCCAAGTCTTGCACCTACTCTGAATGTCCCTTCATCACCATCAACCCTGAAAATTCTGGCACAGAACTTTCCCTCCTGGTCCAAATCCACTGTGGCTTCATCTGTATTCCAAGAGAACTTTGTTTTCTTTTTCTTCCCTTCCCTCAACCCTTTTAATCTTCTAGTTCAAGCAATTAGCTCTACAAATATTAGCTGCAATCAAGGTCTAGCACATGTGGTAATTTTCCCCCTAATAAATCAATCAATTCTTTCTTAGGAGTGTTTTTCCCCCCCTTACAGTCATTAGAGAATTACAATGCTACTTCAGGATCACCAGCAACTTGAATTAGTCAAGAAGTGTCAATCAAATTTGCCAGATTTGCTTTAAATATGAGAAAAAATGGGATAGATTCACAAAGGGCTCTTGTCTTAGAATAGGAAGCTTGATAAACCCTTGTTGAGTCTCTCTTAGAAAGGCCTTGGAGTATAATGATCCATTTGGAAGAAAACTGAAATCAGTATTACCAGTGACAAAGCAGACAAAACCCAGAAACTCTTATTTAAAAAATCTAAAAATTAATAATTGGAATAATCAACCATCTAGTATCTCTAGGCAATCCAATATCCTATAATAGCTAATGGGTTAGTACAGAAAAGAAAGAAAGAAAGAGAAATAATACAGCAAATGGACAAATTTTCATTCTATAACTTGTAAAAAAAACTTTGCAGTTATAAGGGATCTGAAGGATCATCTGATCCATGTCTGTCACTGTGCTTCTCTGAGCTGACTTCAGGGCAGGGTTGGGAGCAGGGGCTCTTAGGGTGTAAGGGGTAAGTGGGGAGAGCTCCTTAATCCCCACCCCATCTTGGGTAGAAGCTCAATATTTATCTCTTTTTCTACACAAGAGTTCAGTTAAGGGAATGGTTTCTCTGGTTAAAAATAATTTGAGAATTGCTTATGTAGCCAAGACCACTTTTTTCACTATGGAGTAACATGAATGCCACAGAAATGATGGAATTCTTAATTTAGTGATAGACGTGGAACCAGACCCTGGGTAACATCTTTCTCCCCAGTGCTCTTTCCACACCATGACATTCTGTCTTTCATTCTTAGGGAGAAAATCAGGTGAGAATTCCCATGCCCCTGGATTTGGATCTTTTGTTTACTTTTGTGTTTGAATGACCACGTGAAAAACTAAAGAAGCCTGGAAGTAAAAGCAGAGTCTGCAGTTGTACTCCTGTCTCTATATTGTTTCTAGTCACTCTAAAGAATTATAACATCACTGAGCACCTGAAAGGGGTCATGAGGGAGGGTGGAATGGCCTAATTCCGTTTTCTTACGTTGCCAACTGTATTGCTGTTGGGATTGAGAGAAGTAAAGCTATCAGGAGGATACTTGGTGAAAACTTGCTGACATTAATGACTCAAATTCTCAGAGAAAGTGCAAGGAAAATGGTGTCATCACTGTCATTCAAGACATTTAAAATGAAATTTCAAAAGAAGGCTGTCAGACATAATGACTGCCAGGTTCTATTATATCATTCTCAGAGGGTGGATCACACACAATGCTATGCAGTCTGTGGGTGGCTGATATTGAAGTTTGAAAGGAAGCTGCACAGAGATGAGGTGGGGTGGGCGTCAGACCCACAGGGGGCTGCTTCACAACCAAGCGACACCACCATTGACATTCACATGGTGACTTGGGGTGAATCTATGATCCAGGACCTGGTCTTTGCTCTTGGATAGGTTACAGCTTGACCCCACCAGCACATTTTGACAAGGTCATGCTCTTGGTGCTGAATAGAATTCAGGAAGTTTGAACTATTCGTGGAAGTGCCAGTTTATTAATTTGCAATAAGAATATTCCTCTCTAGTGACCAGATGTTCATGTCTGCATGCGTTCTGCCCTGAGACACCTTCAAAACCTAGAAAGTAATTGTAAGGCAGCTGTATGAGAATGGGGGCAGAGCCCTGTTTCTCAGCCTTGGCTGTACATTGCAATTATCTGGGATGCTTTAACACTAAGACATACTCCAAAATCAAATAAATCTGAATCTCAAAGATTAGAACCCAGACATCAGTATTTTAAAAATCTTTTCAAGTGATTCCAGTGAGCAGCCACAGTTGAGAACCACTGGCTTAGAGCCAAGAGGCCATCCACCCCAGCCACCATGAGCCTGAGGCCTCATTCTTTCCACACAGGGATGCATACTTTTGCATGTTATAGACCAGTGGGTGAATGGGTGGTTAAGCTGGGAACAGATATGTTTGTCAATTTTTTAATTTGCCAAGTAACGATATTGAAAATTCAATTACCATGATGTCATTAAGGAAAGGAAATTCTAACAACAAAAATTAGGAAGGACACAATTTCAGGATAAAAGATCAACTCACTATGTTGTATTTATTTTTCTCATGTTTCTTTCAGGGAAAACTTGACTGATACAAACTTAAGAACTGGTATGATCTAATTGGTTTCTACATCTATAGTGAGGGTTTTTCTTCTTGGACAGCTTTAGATACATTTGGCTGGATTTGGTTCATTAAACCAATGTCTTGTGCTAACTACCCTCCGCTTACCATATCCTTTCTTTAAGAGGTGTTAATAGTATTGATTATGTTGTAGGTAATTTCCGCTCCCAGGCTTGGAAATGTTCTGTTCTTTCCAATTACAGAATATGGTGATTTAATGGGCTCAGTTCTTCTCAGATATCTTAAACTAAGGTTTCTGGAATGGGTGTAGCATACATACCTCCAGATGACTGCTTAGTGGGGACACTGCTGCCCCCTTGTTTTGCTAGTGCACATGATGGAAATACTTTAAATTCAATGGAGAATTCACAGGGAGGTCAAATACCTGTGATGAGTTGTTGATTGTGTGTGTCAAGTTACATGAAATAAAAAGACATACTTATATTGTAAACCCAATTCTGAGTGTTTCTTTGGAATTTTGTGTATGCCTTTTTCTTCTGAGGTCATAGTTTATGTTGTCCCCATCTTTCCTTGAAGGGATTTTGGCGTTCTTGAATTAGTTCTATACGTAGTTACTGATCTTTAACAAGACAGGCTTTGGCAACTACTAAGAGAAGGTAGCTGTGCCAGGAAGTCCAAAACTGTACCTCAAAGTTCCCCTCAAAGTGCCTGTAACCTAAGACTAATTTATGCTGACAAGGACATGAAATAAATCTTCATTTATTTATTTATTTTAAGCTTCCATGCTTAAAGGTAGATCAAAGAAGAGAAGCTAGCATAGATATGTGCTTCTGACCAACTGGTAAAGTTCTATTTGCAGATGTCTGTGTCGTCCGAGTACCCAAGATGTATAGTGGGTGACTCTGTCCCTGTTACTTGCAGCCCAACCCAACCCAAACTGAAGAGCTTGTTACCTCTTCAAGGTCAAGGGTTTCACTCAGAATAGCACATAAACCTCAAAGTTAGAAGACCGGATTTGAATCCCAAATCCACTACTCTCTAGAGCAAATTGCTTGACCTCTCTGAGCCTCAGTTTCCTTATCTATAAAATGGGGATCTTCATCATCAGCTTATATGATAGTTGTGAGAATTACATATGATAATATGGTAAAATATTTAACAATGTGCCAGACATGCTAAGTTCTTACTAAAAGACAAGTTAACTTTGTATGTCAGAGCCTTACACAATAATGTGGGATAGATCTGATATTTAGTAAACATACACACACACACACACACACACACACACACACACACACACACACACACACACACACACACACACACCAGTCCTGTATCTGCTTTTAGAATGAGGAATCTCATTGGAACTGCAGTTAAAAAGCTGTTGCTGAATTTTAAACTTTAGATTTCAGATCTTGACAATTTAACCCAACTCACTTTGCTATGTTATCTTGCTCATGACTTTGTCTCTTGCCTCCCTAACTGATTACCTCTGCTGGGACCCTTGTTTTTCTGTGGTGATTCTTGGAGCCAGCCACCTATCCAAACACAAGCCCTTCCTTCTATGACCATGCCCTTGTCTTCATTATAGATTCTGGTGCTTCTCAGACCCAGGACCACATTCCCTTGCTATCGTCCTGAAGCAGCTGAATGTTTTAAAACATTTAGAAGTCTAGGTGTCTGCACCTGTGTGTGCCAGGAAGAATTTGAGTCAAATTCTCTATTGATAAACTGGTTTTAAATTGTGGATCTGGAGAAATGGAGTTAGGGCGACAAGCCCTGGTAGTTAGCCTAGGGTGCAGAACCCAATTCAGTTCAATATTTTATCCTATGATTAATATTTTTCAAAATCAATTAATTACCAATAAATATACATGTGCTTCCTACCTCTGGCAAACCTCCTCTCCCCCCACCAAAAACAAAAACTTAACATTTTTTTATTAATAAATCAATACATGAACTTCTCAAATTGCTGAAAATTTAGCATAGGAGCCAAGCCTGTTTCTGAAAGTTTCAACTCACCCAATCAGGCAAAAGGCTGAGGAAAGGGGAGGCATTTATCAAGTTACACAGAGGACTCCATCTGTTATTTTAGACCTTCGTTACCAAGTGACACAAGAAGAGATCTTCCAAGGCAGTTTGAAAGAGTTTTATTTTACAGATTCTTAAAGAGTTCAAATTAGATGGAAGCAGCAGCTGCAAAGGAGAAAAGCCAAGTTCATGTGAGGAGGAAGCCTTCGCCCTGACATTGTATTGACATTGAACCTGGTGAGACCCACGGCCGATGGTGAGTGGGTCTTTTCAGCTGGTTCTGTCCGATCAGCTTCTATAATAAATGCAGTCAAAGGGGCAGTCACTTCTCATCGGTCACAAGGGTCTTGTTTTTGAACGTCACCCTCACAAAAGCCGTTTCTCAACATGCCAAACCAGCAGAAGAAAGTCATTTTTTGCATGGCTGGGGTGTTAAGCTTTGCGTGTGCCCTCGGAGGTGTCACAGCCCTGGGAACACCGCTGTGGATCAAAGCCACCTTTCTCTGCAAAACGGGGGCTCTGCTCGTCAACGCCTCAGGACAGGAGCTGGACAAGTTCACGGGTGAGATGCAGTATGGGCTTTTCCACGGAGAAGGCATGAGGCAGTGCGGGTTGGGAGCCAGGCCCTTTCGGTTCTCATGTAAGTAACAATGACATTTGAATTATTTAATATTTTAGGCACACAATTCCAAGTGTTGCAAGGAATTATTTCTAAGAGCCTTTCCCTCTTTATGACAGGACTTTTCAAACAGGTGTGAACCATTTGAAATACCTAGGACTCTTCTGAGCAACTTCTTCCTAGTTTTTATTATTTTGTTTTTATTTTATTATTTCATCCTTGCCACTTTTATTATAACATAGAGTTAGTGAGTTGTGGAATTAAGCTTTTTGAAAAAACAAGCTATTAAAAAAATTCTTCTTAAATATTAATATTCATGTGAGAAATTATGGGATCTTTTTAAAAGGCGGGTGGAGAAATAGGAAAGGTATGGGAAATGATCTTCATTTTGTTCTTAGAAAAAAGGATCAGTTTATGGGCTCCTTAACCAACTCCAACTGCTTTCCCACCCTGCCCAGGGCTGTTCCTGTCTACCCTCTATGACTCCCTCCTAAGACCTTTCCTGCTGATAAATATTCTTTTTTAAAAAAAGCAATTTGGATTCACTTGGCTATAGAGATTGAAAATAATCTGCTGTGCTAACTGGGAAAGAAATACATGCCTATTTAGTATAGAAGGTTTGCAGCTGACTAACCTTCAAATCATGTCGAGAATATGAGACAGATTTTCCTGTTGGCGATTTTTGTGAAACAGAAGGGTTACCTACAGTACTAATAACCTGTTTACCTTAAGAGAATTTTTTTAAAAATTACCATGTGAATAGGCAACTCATTAAATGAAAATTAATAAGAAGTCATTTGTTATATCTCTTATAACACACATTCAGAAATTATTATTATTTCAAAAGGGCTGGTTTGGAACAATCTTATGAAGACACAGCCAGTAAATTACTGCATAAATCACTCTTGAGGAAAGGAGGTTATCAACTGAGGCATTTAAAATGAATTATTATTTTGCCTGGATATTTTTTTTCTCTAGCATAGGTAGAAAGCTAAATTAATTGAATTTATTATTAACATATGCAGTGTCTAATTAGATTTCAGTGCTAGCCTATTTATATTTCTGTAACATTTCTTGTATCTTCTTAACAGTCATTGGACACCAACCTTCAACTCACATAGGTTATTAAGTGATAGGAATTGTCACAGGACTCCAGAAAATCCCCAAGAATTAGTTTTAGCTTTTCAAGAAATTATCACCCACTACATTTGATGAAGTGGATACCAACTCTTTTCACTGAATGGCTTTAGTTCATTAGGGTAATGGGGCAGCTAGAGTTGCTTAGCTTTCCTTAGGGGAGAAAAAAGAACAATGCAGAATATCACATGACTGGCAACTGTGTTAAAAAATAAAAAAAGGAAAAAAGATGAGTGAAATGATTTAATCATGATTCCCAGGCAGCTAAAAGCATGAGTAAAGCTCCTCACAAATGAACTTGGACAAAAGCAGGGAAAATTCACTGAATCTTCTGGAGACTTTCCATTTTCCACAGCAAAACAGTGATAAACTTTACTCATGGCATAGGACATGTTTCAAGACAATAATATGTTTTCTGAACACTTACTAGGCACCAAGCATTATGTATGTTTTGTCTTATTTAATCCTCACACAGCCACATTTCTGTGTTCAATCATTGTTTGATTTTTATTAAAGTATCACTGAATAAAATCTTATATTGGTTTCAAATATACAACACGGTGGTTCAACAGTTACCCATATTATTAAATCCTCACCCCTGTTAGTGTGTTACTATCTTTCAATACACAGAAAGATGTTACAGAATTTCAGTCACTGGTTTTGTATGGCCGTGTCCCATGCTGGCCCTGTCTATGATGCTCTGATCAGGAGTCCCTCCCTTTGCTTCCAGGAGGACTCACAGCTGGGGGGTTTCAACAACACACTCAGCCCTCTCTCAGAACCACATCAGTGATACTCTGCATCACTAATACTGATGATGATCTGAACGTACCCCCAGCTGGTGCAGGAAAGCTTACATTTGCTTATTTGTTTGGCGGTGACACCGCTCTCCACATACTATCCTAGACATGTTAAAACTGCATTCATTTCGATGAGACCCAGTAAAATATACTTACAATATACCTTTTTTCTTCCTAAGCATAAAACTGTCTCTTCCATTGGAACATGAGAGAAAGTTGGGGAAACTGTAGAATAAATAGATCAAGTAAATTCCCTAAAAAGTGTAATGCTCATTTATCCGAACATTCCTCTCAGTGATGAGAAATTCCCAATCAGTGTGCCCTCAGGACACACTGCACCCTCTAAGTTGACACCCCCATTGTGATACAGCTTCGGGATCCACACCTTCCCATTCAAATGGCTGTCATGCTGTCAGTTATGTTCCATCAATATATTCTTGAAGGAATAGAGTCCTCTGATAGGAAAGTATAACCCTATTAATACAAAAGAAAAGAACCTAGCCCAGTCTTCCCAGTAATGGCTTCCTTCTAGCAAAACCCACAGCCTCCGAAGAACTCAGGCTGAATGATTCTTTTCTGTTTCTTACAGAGCTCAACTAATGATTAGAGCACAGCTTATTTCCCAGAGCTTCCCTCTTTCTCATTTTCCCTTCAGGAAGTTAACATTAAGCAAACACTTGGCTTTTCAGAACCTTTTTAGTGTAAGAGGAATGGAAAAGGTAACATCAAAAGATCAGTCACTCTGTGGCCAGTTTTCCTCATGTTGTCATATTATCAGTTACTGTGAATTTACATTTCAATTCTGTTGGATTTCGAACCGCTCCCTTGCTTACCAAACTTCACATGTCAACTGGCATTATTCAACAGAAATATAACGCAAGCCACATATGGAATTTTAAAAGTTCTAGTGGCCACATTAGAAAAAAATAGTAAAGGCAACAAATGTAGTTAATTTTAAAATTAATTATAATGACATTTTCTTTAACCTGAGATACCCAGAATATTGTCATTTTAACATGTGGTCAATATAAAAAAATTATTGGGATACTTTACATTATTTCTTTAATGCTAAATCTTTGAAATCCAGTGTGTATTTTATACTTACAGGACATCTGAATCCAGGCTAGCCACATGTCAAGTGCTCACTGGCGTTTTGATGTGCCTCGTAGCTGTCACACTGGACAGTACAAATTTAGAAGGAGATTTATTCTGAATAAATTGAGCATTGATGGTGTCCATATTCTAAAAGAACTTTTTGCTTGGTTGTGCTGTACAAGTTTATGTGGTTATTTTTATGTATAATGTATGTGTCACTTTTAAAACCCAGATATATGGAATAACATGAGGATGAAGGATGGATCAGGAAAATAGTTAGGCAATGTTGTCCTGTTTGTTCCCATTTAATGTTCCCTATTGACCACTCTATCTCTTTTAATTCTAACGAGGTTCTTCCCTGCCAACATGCACTGTTATGCTGGGAAAATTTCTGCCTCGTTTACTCTGGGTGATTCCCATTCATTTACGGGTCAGTAGTTCATTTTCTAGAGGTCACTGGCACTCATACCTAATGCAATTCCATTCATTATAATGAAGGATTGTTTTCCTTACAAGGTAACACAACCGGTGGGCTTAGTTTTTCCTGTTATGTCATCTGTAAGATTTTAGTGATGATGTTTAAACTCTAAATGTAGCCATAAAGACAAAAACTGACAGTTTTGAGCTCAATGTATGTGGGAAGGTTTCTGTTTTGGTGGGTTGAAACACCACCGAGCATCATCAAAATATGATACCCAAGAATCATATGGTATCAATCATTCCTAGATATGCTGATCTATTCATTGCCAAGACAGTTCAATGAGCTGGTAAAACATATGGAATATTTTCTATTTTGAGATGTGAAAAACAAAAATTAACCAATCATGTATCACAGCTTGCAACTTTAGTCATACTTTGAGAAGCTTTTTAATTTGGACCTTATGATTGAAAACTTGTAAAAAGCTTAACAGAGATTTAGCTGACTTCATATTTTAGAAATGCAGAGTGCCTTTGCTAACTGAGGCATGCCACCCAGGTTTCAGAGGAGATGTTGGCAGCTACGTGTGGGAGCAAGCAGTGGCTTCCCAAAGATATTTTGGTGGTAGAACAGTCGGGTCTCAAGGCCTCTGTGACCACTGCTCAGGGCTGGCACACTGTCCCCGTGGTCTCCAGCAAGCATGGCTCCTGTCTCCTGCTGACTAGCCCCTGCCGGTGACTGACTGGTCACCACCCTGCACATGCTGTATCTCTCCCATCACCCTGCCCACCCACGGCAGAGCTGTAAAGACCTCTGAGGTCCCTCCTTCTGACAGCACTGCTGTCTCTCCTCCCTCCTAGTGCATGGACAGTGTGGAAGCAGGTGTGCTGGGGTGAGAGGGCAGCCTGAGGAGTCAGCAGGGGCAACTACCTGGCGTGAGGGAAGGGGAATGGAAGCAGCACGTGCCCTTTCACCTAGCATACACACACCCTCCTGCCTTGCACCTCAGGGCCCTATTATCTAGGCCCAGTCGCCCAGTAAAACAGCCTGGCAAATAGAGATTTTGTTTCTTTCCATTGAAAAAAAGAAAAGCAATTAATAGGACAGAAGATAGTAATGTTTACGAAGCAGTAGTGTGAAGGGAAAACCTCCAAATTGTCTTGGCCAAGGAATTTTTTCCTCCTTTGGCTTTCCCAGACCTTGATGTTCACTCTGTTATTGCAAATTACCTTATCTTATAAGTATTTGAGAAGGTGTATTTCTCTACAAGGAGATCCTGAGCCTCGCGAAGGCAGAGGCTGTATACTCATCCTGTTCCTCTCTCACACCAGGGCCGAAGCACAGTGTATGTCACACAGAGGTACTTAATAAATGCTTGGTGAACTGACACTACTGAGATGAGGTAACCTGGGTTTGGGGCTGGCCTCTGCCACTCACTGGGGGTTAGATGGCGAGCAAATCACACCACTTCATACGTTTTCAGTTCTTGCATCTGTAAAATGGGAGGTGAAACAAGGTGATGTCTAACATCTCTTCCAGTTCAAATGCTTTGTGATCTATATAATGAGGGGCTGGCTGTTCTAGACAAGGCCCTTCCAGCTTTAAAATTGCATGACCCTTCTACACACAGCCGCTTGAAGCCCGCACTGACAGGTCTCGACCGCCGTCATCAGAAGTGGTGACTTTTGTGTGCTTTTAGTCTTTGGTCCTCAAAGCTCATGATTTTTAAAGTAAAGTATTTTGAAATACCTCCCATTTATCAGGACCCAAATGAATTTCATTATCACAGTGAATGCTTCTTTTTCTCCTGTCATAACCTTTTATGTTTTGAGTAGAAAGTTTCTGGGTAAAGAAGGAGAAAATGAAGAATGAGATGTTTGGAGCTCTGGGGAGATGGGTCAGTGGGTTCTAGAGAGCAGGGGCTGCAATCAACACCCAAACAATTTAGATGATGTTACTGAAAATGCAAAAAAGGAAGAAAGCCAAAGACAGTGAGAGGCTGACTTCCTACTTCCTCTGATTTTTCCTTTCTTCATTTTTCTAACTCCTCGTTCCTGACTCTGATTTCATAAGCTAAGAATGGCAGAAAATTAGGAAGGACTTTGTGTGTTTTTGATGTTCCTGTTTTGTTTTACTTAGTATGTTTAACACTCCAAGAGTATTCTTTACACCAAGAAGGAACTTAGGCAGAAATAATCCTCAGATTAGTGAGAAATATTGGGAAAATGTATTGGAGGAAAGGGATTTCTGGTTCTCCTTACTGAGTCCAGGAAAAGAACATTTATTTCCCCCTTTCCCCTAACAACTACCTCCAATACTCTCAGTAGAAAAAAAAAATCCACAGAATGAGCCTTGAGAATTTTGCATATATACATGCACACGTGCTCGCACCCATGCACACATGCACACCCCTTCCTTCCCTATACATTACTCTCTGCCCTGGCAGCCAGCAAAGCCACTGGCCTGGGCTTCCTTGAGATGAAGTAGAGGATTACAGGGCCATTTGTGAAGCTCTGCGTGGCAGACCCTAAGTGCGGCTTCTGGAACTTACCCCTGCTGTGTGAACTTGCTGTGTTGGAGGATGACTCCAAAATTGTTCTCACAATTTGCTGCTATGCTCCTCTTCTAATCTCTGAGGGAGACTCATCTTCTTCAAGGACTTTGAGACAACCCAGAAGAAAAAATAGTTATTTTAGCCTCCCACTTATTGGGTGCCTCACAGGTGTCAGGCATTTTCCAACCATTATCTCCAGCCCTTACATGGGAGGTGTTAGGATGCTGTTCCTCTTGAACAAATATGTAAACTGGTAACTCAGAGAGGTCAGAAAGATAAAGTCACAGAGCCAGTAAGTCGGCAGCAGACTTGGGACTAAAATTCAGGTGCATAGGATAGACCATGCTCGTTCCTCTGCGACATTCTGTCTGCCTACAAAGGCAAAGAGGATAAAAAGAGATGAAGAAAATGTAAGCATAGCCTTCATTTTACTACCTCCGTTAACAAATTACTTTACAAGAGCTAGTTCTCATATATGCATGTAATGTTACTTGGCTTTAAGACTTAAATTCATTCATTGCCTCTTTATTTCACATTTCAGTGTCCTTGATGTCTAAGCTGCAATCCCTGACCTTTGGAAGGTAAAACAGTCAAGCCTATATACAGTTGACCCTTAAACAACACAGGATTAAGGACACTGACCCCCTGCACAGTCAAAAATACACAGATAACTTTTGAGTACTACAAAACATAACCAATAGCCTACTGTTGACCAGAAGCCTTACTGATAACACAGCCGATTAACACGTTTTGTATATGTATTATATACTGTGTTCTTACAATAAAGTAAGCTAGGGAAGAGGAAATGTTTTTTCATATTTTTGAAAATACATTTATTGAAAAAGATCTGTGTATAGTGGACCCATATCATTCAAACCCATGTTGCTCAAGGGCCTACTGGAATAACCTAGGTTGAGAAGGTCACATGCTTATGGCTAATCTTTGAGTTACGTAATTGTGTTTGTTACCTTGATGTTGATAGTTTATGTTGAAAGCAGAGATATCTGATTGTACATGCAGTTAGCTGACTTCATACCTCTGCCAGTGAAAACCTACATGACATGACCTTCAAAATTAGTTCGTCTGACCACACAATTATTTCACCACAGCATTGACCAAAATGGTAGGTTCTTTCCTGAGGTGACATGAACAGTTTCAAAATAGAGGTAGGGACATAAAGAAAAGCAAATACATATCTGCTTTACTTCAAGAACTGCTATTTTATTAAGAGCCAATCAGATAAAATTAGAGCATAAATTAAAATCTCATTTTTTTTTTTTGCTATACTCATTTGTCTTTATTGAAATTATATACTATTAAAATGACCACTAACCTGCCATTTATACAGAATGGTTGGAGAATATGGCATTCTGATTACTTGACTATTCTGGATAAGAGAAGTACAGTAAATATCTGTCCAGTTACCAAAAAAAAAGATTACAACAAAATATCCTTTACATCAGAGCTATACTGAACACAATCTAAATTCTCATTTTTAAAAACTGAAAAATACGAGCCCATTTTAATCTCTGAAATACATCAGGGATTTCATAGAGTGAAGGGCATATTTTTTAAAAACAAAACTCATTTAAATTAAACACTGACAAGCTTGCCTTTCATCTAGTCATGCAGCTAAATACCCAGCCTGATTGTGATATGATACACTTTTATTACAGGTATGAGAGAAGTGACTAATAGCAAGCTGTACCTGGCAGGCTAATTTATGCAGGATTCGTATTTCACTCCCTCTCAGCATGTTATAACTGGGGCGCCATTCTCAGGAGTTATTACCCCCACATAATCATACCCTGTGGATTAGGAGCAGTTAAATGGGTTCTGTTATCAGAGACACATCTGCGCCAAAGCAGCTGTCGTTCCTAAGCCACCATGGGTGATTAAGACTCACTGATGGGGCTGCCTCCGAATATGTTTGAGTCAGGTAGATACACTTGAGCTGAGAGAAATTCAGGTGCAGTACTGAGAAAATCATATTTTAAACGGTTCTATCACACCATCAAGTCTCCTACCTTTAAGTGCTGGGGTCATGGATTTCATTCTCCCTGACCACGCAGCCGTCAGAAGCCTGGCTCAATACCTGGGTGTGAGATTATGGGTGATATTAAAGGAGATGAATACACTGAGTCAGGGAATGTCTTTTGCTGGATTTTCATAATGACTGGCTGCAGATGGGCTAAGGGGAAAGCCAGATCAAGAGCATTTCTGTAAAAAGAAAGAAATCTTCCCTCTTATTCCCTTTCAAGAAAATGAATAGCTGAGCATCAAGGGACCAAATACAACTTCTTTTTTTACACACCTTTTATGTGGAGAAGGACAAATTGTGAAGGAAAACAGGACCTCTGAAGCTACCTTTATGGCTTTAATCTAGGAAGAAGTTGCTGCACTACTGCTGACATCATTATCAGAGGCTGTGAGCTCCGTAAGTGGTGTTACCTGCATTTTACATCTGGCCAGATGAAGGCAAAAAGGGTGGATGAGATGTACACCATTAGAGCAGAGGTCTGTCACCCTGCCTGTGCTTTACAACCACCAGGGAAGTCTTTCAAATTATGGGGCTCCACCCCAGACCAATTAAATCGGGATCTCTGGAATGGCCTAGAAGCTACCCAGGTAATTCCAATATGCAGCCAAAGTTGAGAACTACTGAGGTGGATGGTAGCCAAGACAGGTGACACCAGCTGAGGCCGCAAGTCAGAAGCCCTCAGTGTTAAAGATGGGTGCGGCCACCAGAAGGAGGTCTGGGGAGAAGCAGTAGCTAACATTGTTTCCATAAAGTGGATGGTTTTCTGGGATCCTTGGCTTCCATTCTTTTAGCTGCGTATTTCTGTGAAGGTTCTCACACTTTTCCCACCCTCACCTGGCCTCAGAGGGAATGGAGGAGCTGATTGAGGAGTTTGCAGGAAGAAAGTGAGCACACTTGGCTCTTAGCCCTAGAGGCTTCCCTCTTTCCAAATCTGCACCCCCAGTTACAGTAGCCTATTCTCCGCCTGGTCAGGAGAAAGGAGCCAGCTCTGCCCTGCATAGGGAGGCTTCAGCCGTGCAGCCCCACCTGGAACTGGATGGTGAGGCTGTCAATTCAACAGAAGGTGGGGGAAGATATAAGTCACATTCTCCAGAGCTTTATCAGAAATAAAGCTAACATTTTGACCTCTATCTGCCTGTTTCCTGTGGAAGGGCTCTACTCCTTCCAAGGAGACTATCAGGGGTCCTCTTTAGAGGTGTGTCATCAGCCCAAACAGCATTTTAGACAAGCCATTACAGAAAATGCCCAAGAAATTGTACAAGGGAACAAGGAGGAGAACAATGTATCTGACACCATGGAAAGTGACTGGCATCAAGTAAGTAATTCAATGCCAATCCAAAATTCCCAGGTTATTTACAAAAATAGTCACCCACCTAGTTGAGAAAAAAAAATCTGAACTACAAGATAGAAAGTTGCCTGAATTCCATGTAATTTAAGGACTGTGGGGGGAAACATTTGGTCCCAATGTACAGACATTTGGCCCACTCTGACTACCTGTGGGCCAAATAACTCCCACCCACCCACAATGATTGATCCTGACATTTGAAAATGCAGACAATCTTACTGCACTGAGTTCTTTCTTACATCTCCCACTTCTCTTGGTAGAAATACAACTCTCCTGCCATTCTCATCATGTTAAAGAAATAATTAAGCAATTAAAATTTACAAAGAGCTTCCACATACATAATCTCACCTATAACTCCCAAAGTTCCGGGATGCACGTCAGTTACCACCCACACTTACAGATAAGGAAGACAAAGTACACAGAGACTCACATGAGCAGCAAATGACAAAAACAGATGAATCCCAAACTTTTCTAACTCTGAAAGCTCTGTTTTTTCCAACTGCCATGTTACCTTTCCGTTAATGCCTGACAATTTGTCTTTCTTCCCACCAGCTCTTCCACCTTTCTTCCTTTGGTGGTATGTGATATTTTAACCACCTAGAATTATTGTTCAATGCCTTAATACAGGTTTAAATTGGGTTTTCTAATTCCTGTTTGAAAAGCAATAGGACAAAGATATGACTGTTAGACTGGAAGCAGTAACAGATAAAAGGAGAACAAAGGTTCAGGATAGAATATGAGAACCTAGCAGATAGAAATAAGATAAATTTTAAGGCAACTGAAATGAAAGCCATACATTTCAAGATATCAAATAAAACATGGATTAATGGCAAGCAATAAAGGAACATACGTAATTAGTGAAAACAAGTAGTTTTTTTATCTTATTCTTATTACTCTATAGTGATCTATTGAAAACAGCATGACTACATGTAAGCCACAAAGTCTTTGTAAGTTAGAGTATATGTGCTCTCACACACACATACCCCAAAAGATCACTAGGTGCCTATTATGTACCTAAGCATTCTTCTGGACTCTGAGGATATTTAGAGAATGAGAAAAGGTACTTGTTTACAAATAACTAAGAATCTAGCAGAAGTGTTTTTAAATAGCCAACCACTTGTAAGAGTTGAACAGGTACATCAGTCAAGATGGGCCAGGTTATGTCATAATAACTAGTAAATCCAAACATCATAGGCTTAAATCAACAAAGATTGATTTCTTGCTCTTGGTACATATTCATCAGAGCTGTAGTTCCATTGCAGGATGCAGCTACCGTCTGAACAGTCGCTAGTTGTTCTATCAGAGAGAAAATATGGAGACTCTTAGACTAGCAACTAAATCCTCTGACCCAGAACTGACACATGCCATTTCCACTTATATTTTATTGGCCACTTATATTTTATTGTTACACAGCCACATCTAACTTCAAAGGGGCCAATATATGTAATCCTATCATGATCCCAGAATGGGGAAGAACCAGAACCATAGATGGCTGAATAACACTAATTACTATCACAATCATTATTTTTGTTCAGAAGCTCCAAAAAGGAGAGTTACTCTCTGTCAGGTCAAGGCCCAGGGAAATCAATGGAAAGTTCTTAGGGATTAGAGTTAGACTTCACTAGATGGCTCTGTAGAAGCCATTCTGAGCAAAGCAACAGCATGAATAAAGGTATGGAGAGCCTACTGCAGCCACAGTACAGAGGATGTGTGAGAAAAGGAGGAGGCGGAAGGTAAGGCTGGAGAGGAAGACAGTGACCAGAATGTGCAGGACTTTTGTTTGTTGCCCTAAGGCAGTTAATTGTACCTGGTAGGCCATAGGAAGCCATTTAAGAATGTTAAGCTGGTAGTTAACAGGACAGAAGATGGACTGGAAGAAGACTAAAAGAGGAAAATAGCCCAGGCAAGAGGCTCCTCCAGTATTTGGGGGTCCAAACCAAAGCACTGTCAGAGGGCTGGAGAGGAGGGAGGATATTTCCAAAATAATCAGAAGCAAAAGTCAGCAGAACCTGGTGATATCATATGAAACCCAGATTTCTGTTGGAAAGATAGTTGTAACAATTCACCAAGAGAAGAAATACAGAAGGAGAAAGTTTAGAAAGAAGATGAAATTATTTTGGGTCATGTTTAATGAGGCTCCACTTAAGGGTCAGCAACAAGAGATGTCCATCAGTTACACAGATTTGGAGATCAGGAGAGAGACCTGGGGTAGAAGGGGAGAAGTGGGAATCAGCTGATTAGAGGTGGAAGTTGGAGCTACAACTGAGATGAGGTCCCCCGGGGAGGGAATCAAATGAGAAGGCAATCAAAGAAGTGTCCTAGAAAACACCAGTATTTATGGGTAGTGGAGGAAGAACTTGCAGAGGGACTGAGAGGTGAGGGCCAGTGGGCTGGAGGTGGGCCACGGGAGGAGTAGCCCGCAGCAAGGACGGGATGCCAGCAGTCCTACATGCCACGGAGTGTCGAATGAGACAAGGAAAACAGTCATCTGAGTTTTATACCAGAAGGGGATAAAAGGGGACCTTTCCTAAAGCAGTCCTGATGGAGAGATGGGGAAGGCAGGCCTTGAGGGAGCTGAGGAGGAAGGGGGAGACAAGGACCCAGAGAAAGGCTGCTGGCAGGCAGCAGTCAGTGGGAGGGGCTTGAGTAAGATTGTATTCTGAGGCGATGGAGCAGTGGGGAGGAAAGGGCTGCAGACAGGAGGGGTAGGCAATAGGCAGAAAGGACTCTGCAGAGGTGGGTAAGCAGGAGTGTGAGAGCACAGAGAGAAGGCCGAGCCTTGGACAAGAGAAAACATTTTTCACTAAGAATGGAGGGAAGGTTGGGCATGGACCAAAGAGAAGGGTGGTATAGGGGACTGAAAAGTTGCAGGAGTTCCCCTGACTGCCTCTGTTTTCTCTGTTAAAGAGAAGGGTTCAGCTCACTAGATATTTCTGAGCCTTTTGTAAGCCAGGTACCCAGACTAGGGGAAACAGAGGTGGGTGTGATAGGGGCTTAAGAGACCGGGAGGTTTGGAATATCTGACGATGGACAGAAGAGGGAAAAACTGGAACAAGCTTTGCAGATGGAGCAGGGGGACCAAGAACCAGAGGCTCAAGGAAAATGAGGGTGCAGAGGCAGGGCAGATAGCTTGAAGAACAGAACCCCCACCAAATGACTGCAGACAGGGAAATTTCCTACAGAGAGCCTCCCTGTGGCTGCATTTTCACTCCAAGTCATTGACTTCCTATTTAGGCAGCTGTGTTTCCTGACAGCCAACTACAGGAGTGAGGGTGGGACAGCCTTTCTCTGCACACTGAGCACATGATGCATAATGCAACATGGGTCCCCCTGTTGTTACCCCCGCTCCCTCCTGTGCCTTGCATGCCTTCTACTCTGCAATCAGGGGAGGGAACCCGATGACCAGTTTCTCCTTGCTTTCTGTTTCTGTCTAGATACCTTGTCAGAAATCTCTGCTTTCCTGACTGCGAGGAGGGGAAATTGCGCTTTGAACCAGGAGTTTAATGTGCACGTTATAAACTATAACTCACAACATTTAGGTTACCTTGTATCTATACATGTATAGCATTCTTCTAGAAAGTACTCTGATCCAAGTAATTCCTTTACTGGAAATTCATCCAAAAAAGTTATTCCCCCTCATCACCCATCACCATACTAAGCAAGAAAAAGGTATATGCTTAAAGATGTTTATGGAAGTATTAGCTATAATACTGAAACAGTGCAAGACTAATATTAGGAGAGCAGTACATCAGTGTAATGGAAAAATTCATGTAGTTATCCAAATGATAGTTATGAAGACAATGCGCATGACATGGAAAATGCTTACATTTGATTATCTGAGTCAAAAGAACAGAATGTAACTTCAAAACTGCATTATGATCACAGTAACATAGGAAATAAATATTAAGATGGACAAAGATTTGAAAGGAGCAAAAATAAAGAAAAATGTTGCTTTTTATATTGTAGAATTGTGGGTGACATTTTTATCCTAATTTCCATTTCCTTGTTAAAATATTCATTTATTTTAAAAAAGTGCCTCCATGAAGAGTTGGCCCTTTGGACAAACTAACAGAAAGATGGTGCGGAACAAGCCCGTTGCCCCAGTCCTCCTGCCCTTCTACCAGAAAAGAGCTTTGTCATGTTCAGGTTTGAGATGAATTCTTTTGCAAATCTCTAACTTTAAAACTTGTTATTAAATAGCTGTTAGTTTGCATGTAACATATTGACAGCCACCCAAGTATGTTGGATTAAATTTTTTCTTTTAATAAAGAGATTTGAAATTCCATTCCAGTTACCAACAGGTCTTTCAACTTCTTAAAAAAAAAATTCCTGCAGAACTGGCTCCTATCCTCCCTCTGGTGATTATTCTATTTTGTCTCCATTTCCCCAGATTCTTTCTAAACGTGTTCAATCCAGCTTTTATTACCACCAGTGGCCAGAAACAGCTTCCATCAAGGTCTTCAGTGATTGCCTCACTCCGTGGACATGTTCTTGTTAACCAGAAACTCCCATCACATGTACCTGCCAACTCCCTCTCCCTCTCCTTTAGGCCTGGGGTCACTAAATAGACTGTCTGCTCCTCTTCTTCCTTCTCTCCCCACCGGTGTGGTGCTAACTTCCTTCAGTCTGAACCACTGGCTTCTGCCAAAAAACCCCACACCTGCTAACCACATCAGACCCCATCCCTGCATCCTATTCCAAACAAAACGTATCCACCCAACATATATGTGTCCAACAGCTACATCATGCATCCTCAGTGGCAGCAATAATCTCCCTAAAGGGGTGAAAATTGGTTTTGGGGGGAAGAAAAAACACTTACTTTTAAAAAAGTGCACATGTGTATAAAACACAGATAGAAATATAACACCCTAAGATACAATATATATGCAGTATTAACACATCATGGGGTAGGGTGATTAGAAGAAATGTCTAAAATGACTCCTGGAGTAAAGAGAAACAATGAAAAATAAGCTGAGAAATACTGACCTACACCATGCCAGGTATTGTTAGGTGCTAGGAATATAGCAGTGAATAATACTGACCAATGCACCTGCCCTCAGGTCATGGAGGAAACAAACAATAAACACACAAGTAAAAATATGTAGAATTGGTTAGATGGTGATAATTGCTATAGAGAAAAATAAAAACAAGGAAAGGGGTTGGAGAGTAGGGGTGGCACTGGGCAGGGGGTTGCAACTTTAAATAAGGTGGTTTAAAAAAGGCCCCACATCGTATTTCTTGTGAAACCTTCGTAAGAGTATATATCAACTACACCTTAATAAAAAAAAAAGGCCGCTCTGAGAAAGTGACACCTAAATAGAGACATGGAGGTGAGGGAGCAAGCCGTGAGGATATCTAGGGGAATACCCAGGCAGAGGGAACAGTAAGTGCAAAGGCTCTGGGGCAGAGGTGTTCTAGGCATGTTTGGAGTACAGTAAGAAGTCCTGTGTCTGGAACTCACTGAGCAAGGAAACAGGCAGCAGATGAAGTCAGAGGTCTGCAAGGAGTCCAGTCTGGGTGAGAGCAGAATCCCCTGGAAGGGTTTAAGCAGAGGAATAACATAAACCAATTCATTTTCAAAGAGCTGTCCAGCTGCTGGGTTGAGAGTTGACTGTGGGAAGGAGGGGTGGAAGCAGGGAGACCAGGTAGTAACCCTTGCACTCAACCAGGTGAGCCAATAGTGGTTTAGACTAGGGTGGAGGAGTTAAGACGGGGAGAAGTAGTCAGACTCTGCAGGTAGTGCCAACAGGCTTTCCTGATGGGTTAAACATGAAATGTGAGAGTACGAGAAGAATCGAGGACGATGCTAAGGAAGAATGGAGCAGCCAGCAATTGAGATGAGGAAGGCTAAAGGAAGTGAGTGTGAGGAGGGAAAAATGATGGGTTCAGGTTGGGGCACACTGGTATGCCTGTTCAGTATCTCAGTCCAGATGATGGGTTCAGGTTGGGACACAGGACACAGTGAGATGCCTGTTCAGTATCTCAGTCCAGATGTTCAATAGGTAATGGGAGGATATGCAAGTGTAGAATTCAAGAAGTCTGGGCTGGAAATGTCTGTTTGAGAGGGCTTCTGGCAAAGGCCATGACACTGGATGGAGCACCATGGGAGTGAGCGAAGAGGGAGGAGAGAAAAGATACAAGGCCTGTGATGACTCAGGAGGTAAGGATGAACCAACAAAGTAGATGGAGGCAGCAGCCAGTGAGCTCACAAAGCCAGGGGAGTGCGGTGTGCAGAAGCCTGAGAAAGAAAGGTTTCCAGGAGGAGGAAGTGAGCCTCTTGCCAAATGTATGCCAGGTAAGAGGATAAAGACTGACCCCTGGATTTGGCAGCCTGCATCCCTTTGGCCGTGGGAAATGTAATATCAGTGCAGTGGGCTCAGGAAAGCTGAGAGAAGAATGAGACCCTGAAAGTACAGGCAACCCCGTGAGAGGTTTTGCCCTAAGGCAAATCGCCAAAGCGGGTAATAGCTGGAGGAGGACTCAGTGAGATTTTTTTTTAAGGTTGGAAAGTGATAGCGTGTTTGGGTGATGATGGGCGTGATCCATCAGAGAGGGGGCAATTGCTGGTGCACCAGAGACAGGAGAGCACTCCTCAGCAGTGTCTTTGAGGAGGTGAGAAGGGACAGATCGTGAACAGTGGTGGAACTGGCCTTAGGAGCACACCACCGTGAACCTCTGCTGGACACCTACTGTGTGCTAGGTACTCCATACACCGATGTCATTGAATCCTCACAAATTTGAGAGGAAGGTAGGATTAGTCTGATTTTTCGGATAAGGAAAGCAAGGTCTAGGAATTTCACAGAGTTAGAAAATAAGCTGAAAGGTGAACCTCCTCTAATTTCAAATGCCTGGTTCTTTCCCAGGCTGCCCCATGGAACACCCTCATTTTCCAGTGAGAAACAAGGACAATTAAACCTGCTCACGGTCTCATAGTGGACTAGAACCTGGTTGCCTATTTGGCCCAGTGGTCACTTTGGCTGAGCTCTCCCTCCCATATAGAAGACCCTCTTCATTCCAGACCTTGTTCCTCCTACCTACTTTTTTTTAAAGTCAGTTTTATTGAGGTATAGTAACATAGAGGAAATCCACCCTAGGGGTTCAGGTCTATAAATTTTGACTAATGCACAGAGGCATGTGAATAGCACCACAATCAAGATAAGGAATACTCTCATCCAACTGATGGATATTCAGATATTTCCAGGTTTTGGTGAGTATGAATATAAAGCCACTGTAAACATTTGCATATAGATTTTTGTATCAATCATATGTCTATAATTCTCTTAGGCAAGTATCTAGGAATGAGATTGCTCGGTCAGATGTTAAGTCCATGTTCAGCCTATTAAGTGCTGAAACAATCGGATATCCATATACAAAAAAAACAGAAAAAAGAATTAACCTTGCCTATATTCAGAAAATAACTCCAAACTGGATCACAGACTTAAAATTAAACCTAAAACTGGAAAAAAAAATCCTGAAAGAAAAACATAGAATACTTGTGACATTGCATTAGGCAAAGACTCCTTAGATTTGACATCCAAAACATAATAAAAGAAAAAATGATAAACTGGAATTCATAAAAATAAGAACTGCTTTTCAAAAGATACTGATAAGAGAATGAAAGGATTAACCATGTACTAGAAGATATTTGTGAATTACTCCTCTGAAAAAGGGCTATGTCCAGCATGCATAAAGATTCTCAAAACTCAGTAATAAAAAACACACAAAAGATATGAACAGACACTTCATCTGAAAAAGACACATAGAAGGTAAAGAGACAGAAAAAGATCCTCAGCATTAGTCATTTGGTAAATGCAGATTAAAATTACAATGAAATAAACTACACCTCTATTAAATGGCTAAAACTTTTTTAAAAACCTGCCAAGTGCTGGCAAGAATGAGGAACAACTGGGACCCATTTATGTTGCTGGCAGGAAAACGAAATGGTACAAAACTCCTATTTAAAAGATTCAAAATATTCACAAATATCCTGTGTTAGCTCAGGTGTAGGGAAGTGAGGACCCTTGTGCATTTTTCCTTGGGATATTTATAAATATGTTGATCTTTGTAAATAGGAGTTTTGTAAATATCTTTGTAAATATGGAAAACAGTACCTCATAGTGTTCATGCACACATTTCTATTGTGAAAAGAAAAATGGAATATAGTGCAACTATACCTCAGCAGTCTAATGACCCACCCACGACTCCTCAGTGAGGATGTTGAGCGAACACCATCAACATACATGACCTTGTCTGTACTCATGAAGAGGGTGCACCCTACCCAATAGCACTAAGCATATCTTGTGTGTATATATGTATAATTGTTTATTTTTTTCTAGCAGTGGTGAAGCGTTTGTTCTGACCCAGTGCGACTCCCTCAGCTGGTCACTTTCTGGCACAAGGTCAGGAGCAGCCCTGTGGCCCTGCGCTACGCATTTGCACAGCAGACCACTTCCTCCTCCTTGGGACATTTTCTCCTCTTGGCTTCCCTGCCATCTATCTCATCTATCCCCTAAGGCACAAGCTCTCTTTCTCCATTTTCTTGGCTGGCTTCTCCTGTCTTCTGTGTGGGCAAATGTGGGGGAGCCTAGCTCCTTCTTTCCTCTAACTATAGCTTCTCCGTAGGGGATAGCCATGCCCCTGGCTTTAAACACCAGGGCCAGGACTCAGGTGAGGCCTCTGAGACACCTAGGTCATAAAATGTAAGGAGACACTCACTTTCGGGCTTGTGCAAGCACAGGGTCAGCCCCAGAGAATGACTGTCTCCTTAAACTTTATGTCTGAGGCACCTTGCTTGCCTCACCCTAGTTCCACCTCCTTAAATACCTCATTCTGCCTGGACTTGCAGACACATAAATCATTTCTTCCATCTCTCTTTGGAGATCTTAAATGCAACTCAAACTTAAAATAGCTAAAATAGCACTCTTGCATTACTTCCCATTCCCACACCCGAACTTGCCCCTTCTATGTGTCTATTTCACTTCATAGGATCATCATTTACTCAGGTGCTCAGGCCAAAAATCTAGGATTATCTTTAATTCCTTTTTTTCAACAAGTTCTATCTTCTGTCTCCAAGATATATTCCGACAACCTCTCAGAAGCACCTCTTCTGCTACCACCTTAGGCCAGGCCCTGTCTTTTGTCACCATAAATATGCTCTCCCAGCCCATCGGGTCTCCCTGGTTCCACTCCTTCCTCCTTCCTTCCTCCTTCCCCTTCTACTCTCTAATCAGCAGCCAGTGATCTTTTATCATCATGAAGAAGATTGTGTCACTTTCCTACTTAAAACTCTCCAGTGGCTTGCAAATGAATTTACAATCAAAAGCAGACTCCATACCATGGTCAGTAGGCCAGTGTACAGTGGGTGCAACGATCTGCTACCCAACATAACCACCCCACTTCCACCTGCTCTCATTCCCCAGGCTCACTGGCTCTCTCCCACCCAGGCTGTGTTCTTTTTCCCTGGAATGCTCCTCCCCAGATCTTTATTTGGCCACTTCCTTCTCAACTTTCAGATGTCACTTTCCTGACCATCCCCACCATTACCCCATTCACTCAAAATCCTATTGTTCTGTTTTATTTTTCCACAGCATTATCATTAGTCTGTTACCACTGCATGATAGCTCCCCAAAGCTCAGGGGCTTAAAAACAAAAATGCATTCGTTCAGCTGGACAGTTCTTGATCGGGTCTTTCCTAATGTTGCAGTTAAAAAGCTGCTGAAGTTGGAGTCATCCAGAGGCTTTCCTGGGCTGGCCATCCACGACTCTTCCCAATCATGTCTGGTGCTCCTCCAGGGGCCTCTCTCTCCAACAGAGTCACCTGGACTTCCTGCATGGCAGCTCAAACCTCCAAGAGGAGAGAAGTAGGAATGGCTGGTCATCTTACTGGCAAGGCCTGAAATGGCTTGGTGCACTTCTGCTGCCATATTCTGGAGTTCAAAGCAGTCATAGGCCAGCCCAGGTTCAAGAGGATTGAGGAGTAAATTCTACCACTTATAGGGAAAGTGACGTGTGTGCAAAAGGAGGGAAGGAATTGATGGTGGCCATCTTTGGAAATAAGCTACTACTTTTGTTTACTTATTAACTGCCTATTTACTCTATTAGGTTATAAGCTCCATGAGAAAGCAGGGTCCTTGTCTATCTTGTTTCATGGCTCTATTTCTAGCACCTAGAACAATGTCAGGCATACAATAAGTGCTCAATTAATAAGCTAAGCACTTGATAAATGTTTGGGAAACTAAAATGGATGGAACTCCCCAGCTGGGTCTTCCCAGGTTTGCTGATGCTGAACTCTCTGAAGCCTCACCAGGTAAGGGAAACCCTACATTTACGAGGCATTTCCTTTCCTCTGCCAACAAGAAAAATTTGCCCTGAACATAAAACCTAGAAATAGATTTGGTGTGTTTTCTAAATGGAAAACATTTCTTGTATCACCAGAAATTATTTTCCCACAGCTTGTGCTACATCAAAATATTGAAGTTGACTGAATAACTCATTCTTTAATCTTGGTGTGGGCTAGAAACCATTTTTTTTTTCTTGTAGCAAAGGAAATAAAGTAACCTCCTGATGTATAAACTCCCCCAGATATCCCTAAACTGAAAATGACATTATAAGTTAAGATAGAATTTAAAAAAAAGATAACTACTGAGAAATATCATCAACATATACAGCTTTCGGTTATGAAGCACTTGTTTATTTAATTACATATGACCAAAGCCAGAAGAAACATCCTCTCACACCTCCCCTTTGCTAATTTTTACTGAGTTCTATGAAATAATCCCATGTTTAAACCTTTCAATAAATCCCTTGTAAATTAGTAAGTGAAAATGTATTCATCTGAAGGGTTTTTCTGATTTTTGAAGTTAAAAAAAAAAAAGGGAAGGATTTGACTTTTGAAATTAAATTTGCAGACTACTAAGAATGAAATTTCTTCTAATCTTTGTTTTATCTTCAGTTTTCCCAGATTTGCTCAAAGCGATCCCAGTGAGCATCCACGTCAATGTCATTCTCTTCTCCATGATCCTTATCGTTCTAACTATGGTGGGGACAGCCTTCTTCATGTACAATGCATTTGGCAAGCCCTTTGAAGCCCTGCATGGTCCACCTGGGTTGTATCTTCTGAGCTTCATCTCAGGTGAGTGCAAAATTCTACCTCTGGAGACAAGTGTTCTTTTTACTGTTAAAAGACAGGTCTGCCCAATGTAAAGTTACATGGATAGTCACTGTAGCATCATATATAATAGCAAAAAGTAGAGAAAAATATAATTATCCAACAATAGGGAATTTGATAAACACATTATGGCAGTCTATATGAATGAATATGATGCTGACATTAAATTATGTTTATAAATAAGATATAATCAAAAAGATAAATTGTATCAGAAGTTAAGTTAAAAAAGTAGTATATAAGATTTTATAAATAGGAACCCAGTTTGACTCTCTCTATATATTCTATACATATAAACTCCATATATATATAAATATATATATATATGAGTACATATGTACATATATAATAGAGAGACCATTCTGTTCATAAGTTACCTCTGAGCAGTGAAATTACAGGTGATTTTCACCTTTTCTCATACTTAATATTTCCAAATGTTCAATAATGTGCATTTATTCATAATCAGATAAACAAGTAAAAACCACTCAAAAAAGACTAAAGGGCCAGTGTCTTCCCCACAGTGAGTTGTCAAATTCTGGTCTGTAGGTACTTTGTGTAGCCTAATGGTAGATGTATCTGGGCAAGAATAACTCTAAACCCAGAAATTAGTTCATCAGTATACATGTCCTCCTCAATAACTGGGGCTGATGGAAAAGAATATAAAATCCAGTTAGTACCATCTGGTGCTTAGGATATATTTACAAGGAGGGGAAAAGAAAGATAAGAAAACCAGAAATATATAAATAACTCCTATGGAGCCAGTCTTCTGTACTGGGTCTCTCATTTCACCCTGCTCCAAACTTGCATAAGACCCAATACTTTGTCATATTCTCAGGATGCAAACAGTTTTGATTTCAGGGAGAGATGAGACAGATTATAACTCACACCAGCAGACAGGGTACTGAAAATCCCTGTTAGACTGTTTGCTTCCCTTCTGAAGCTGCTCCTTAGCTGCCAAGCAGGCCCAGGCCCCTGCCTTTACCGACACTACTCTCTTCTCCCTGCAGAGTTCAACTCTAGCCACAAAATGGCATAGCTCCCTGTCTGTAAAACAAAGCCTTGTAGTTAACAGGGGCTCACTCCTAATACAGCCTCTATCCATTATTACTTGAGCACTACTTGGAGTCTTACCCCATCCACATTTTGCTAATAAAACAATTCACCCAACCAAAGCAATTCTCTCTCTAGTGGGGGTTCTGCTATTTCCTCCATATCTTTCACAAGCAACTAATACAGCTTTAAATTGTATAAAAATGATTACCCTATGAGGGCGGAGTCTAAGTCTCTCTCATCTCTGTATCTCTAGTAAAAGCATCTGGCATGAGGCTCTGCACACAGTGAACAATTCAACACATATTCGTGGAAAAAGCAAGCCCAGAAAGAGATGTTAACTTGGTCACTTATTACAGGTTAGAGAAATCAGAATATGAATGGGATGGAATTAGTCAAGCAGGCCCATAGAGGCAGTAGGATATGAGCTGAAGAAATATGGGATGGAATATCATGAAGGAAGGCCAAGGGCTTTGCAGTGAGGGCAGAGGAGCAAGCACAGGTACAGGGAGTGGATAGACAGACCAAGACGTCATTCAGTTTCATGGGAAGGTCCAGGTTAGAAGTGTGAGTTGCATTACCTCCCCCTACCCAACATACCAAAGCACCCTGGGAAATCTGGGCAGTGTGTTATTTTAGTGAAAGCCATTGAATCAATCAGGGACCAACTAGAAAAGAGAATATACACTATTTTTATGGAGAGAATATAATTCTTAAAGTGGGGTTCAGTGGTTCTTCACGTAGGGCACCCAGACCAGCAGCGTCTGCCTCACTTGGGAACTTGAAACTTCACAGAAAAGCAAATTCTCAGGCCTTACCCGAGATCTACTGAATCAGAAACTCTGGGGTGCAGCCCCTTTAGCAAGCCTTTCACGTGCTTGTGATGCATGCTCCTGTGTGAGAGCCAGAGCTTCCTCGAATTGATGAAAACAGGTATCAGAGGCCAAAAAAAAACACAAAGGAGACTCCGGGGTAACTCGGACATGGTAATTCCAGAAAGCAGCCACCTTCCCGAGGGCTTAGAGAACTGAGGGAAGAGTTTGGGGTTACCAGAACCTAGAGGCTTGAGGAGAAAAGCAGGAGCACTGGGTCTCAAACCTCTGAGGCAATGGCACTGTTGAGGGACACCAAGAGGCGGCTCTGGGGGTGTAGAAGGGCATGGGAGCCCCCCCACCTGCTGCTGCTGGGAAGGGCTTCTCCTGGGTTAGGAACAGACCCTCCCCTCTTGCGGTCTCCCATGCTCCCCATTAGCAGAGTCTCATGGGAAGAGGCTGACAGGGCAGAATCAGGGCCTGGGGTCACAAAGCAGAGAAAAGAAGACTTGGTTTGAAGCCGAGATACAAATCTTAGTAACTGGCATGGCCATCTTGCACTCCAGCTTCGGAATGAAATTCAGAAAAACAGCCCATTTGGAAGACAAATTATTTGACAGTTCAAACGGACGGCCAAACTAACAGTATTTGAAAACCAAGATGACTCAGAGAATGCAGAATTTAATTCAAGTCCCAGATCTTATCTTGGCCTTAGCCAAGTGTAATGCAAAGAAAACCTGAACACAGAAATACATGTGGGAAGACACAGATCCTGTGCTTAAATTGTATCTTCTTTATCTTCGAACTTGTTGCAAAAGCAGGTGCTCAATAAAGGTTTGTGGATGAGGGAAGGAGGAAAGGGGGAGGAAAGAAAGAAGGAGCCGGCTCCAGAACTGTCTCTTTCAGAGGGTAAAGGTCTAGTGTTTCCAGATCATCCATTTTATTTTAAACCCCAAATCCTTATTTTTGAATACTAAATTTTCGATATTTTTTAAAACCTGTGTTTGACAACAAAACATATTTGAGGGGCAGATGGATGGATATTTTGTGACCTCTGGGGGTAAACAGGTCACTCGAATCAGAGACTGCCTCATTCCCCTTCCGTTACATACAGTACCCAGGAACCCCTAGAGTTTTAGAAATATTAAATAATATTTATGAATATTACATAATAATCCCCAACTCTAAACCCCAATTGTGGGAGGGTAGGGGTTTTACAGCCCTTATCACAAACACTCTAAATGTGAGCCAATAAATCCCACACACAGGCCAGAGCCTGTATCAGGAGATCCCTTATTTCCAGTGTGAGTCGCATTCCCCTGGAGACCCCTAGCTCCCACACTGACTCTCCTGCCCTATTTCTCTGCCCAGGTGGCCTCCCTCATAGTCAGCAGGGAGAATGCCTTCTCCCTGGACCTCCCTTCTCCTATCCTCTCCCTCACCCCTGGGCTTCCAAAGTTCCCCCTTTCCTGGTGCCAATGTCCTTCAGCTGTCCCCTTCCCTCCTGGTTGGGGACCCAAAGCTTGACATCCAGAGGCACAGAGACAGGGGAGAAGGGAAGGGGAAAGGAGTCTTCCTGGTGACCTCCTGGGGCCCTTGCCCACTCACTGCCCAGAGGAACAGTGCTATGAGCGTCTCCTCATGCTTCCTGGTGTGGTGCGGGCCAGGCCCCGGAGACCGAAAAGGAAAGGCAGCCAACCTCTGGAGCAGGCCGCCCACAGTTCTGCTCATGTCCCGGCCTCCTATCCTGCTGCCCTCTGACCACCCACTCCTGCCTCTCCTCGTGGTCCCCAGTTTGGCCCATCCTATCCTTCACCCTCCTTTGTGTAGCATTTCTGACCCTATCATTGTTCCAGGAAAACCACGCAAGTCACTTAATTTGCTCTTTCTCTTCATCTCAATTACAAATGAGGTCTGAGAAATTTTTCCCCAAATTAGGATTTTAGTGATGTCTTAATGGTCCCACACAGTTCATTCTGAGTAGCGATTCTCATCCTGGACTGCACATTAGAATCACCTGGAAAGCTTTCTAAAACCACAATGCCAGGTCCCACAGCACACTAATTAAATTGGAGTCTCTTGGGGTGGAAGCTGGGCAGTTCCTTTCCTTTTTTAAAGTTCTCTCAGCTAATCTTAACATGCGACCAGTGTCAAGAACCACCGATGCAGGTGCACACACTTCATTTATCCAGCAGACCCTGACTGAGGGCCCACCATGTGCCAGCCCCGATGACAGGCGCTGGCGATACCACAACGAATGAGGCACACAGTCCTGCCTTTGCGGAGCCTGCAGTTCAGTGGGAGAGGCCTCCAAAAGTGTGCATGACTCACTAAAGATCCCAGTCATTATAATAAGGGTGATGAATAGGCCGCTCTAATAGAGAACGAGGGGGAGGGGAGATCAGGCTTGGATGCGGCGGTCAGCAAAGGACTCCACGCAGCTGAGTTCTGAAGATACGAAGGAGCTGAGGGCCCTCGGAGAACTTCCCGGAGAGGGGCAGAGGCACACATGAGGACTCAGGACAAAGAGGTCACCTGGCTGTGGGAACTGAAAGGCTCATGTGGCTAGGGGGCAGGCAGTGAGGGGGAAATGGAAAAAAACAGAAAGATGAGAGAGATCGGTTGATGCCAGTTAATGTTGGACCTCAAAAGCCATGGTAAGTCTTTTAGAATTGATTCTAATTGCAATGAGAAGCTTGTGAAAGACTTTAAAAAGATGTTGGATAGCTAATTTGCCTTTGAAGAAATGTCTGCTGAAAGACTAGGCTATTGCACTGGAGCTGGAGAGATGAACAGATGCGAAAAACATTAAAAAAACAAATCCAAAACGTTTTGCAGGTAGCTTAAGCAATTAGTGAATGGTGGTGGCATTAGCCAAGAAGAGTAAGATAAAGGGAAGAACAGGCTGAGAATTTAGGGCAAAAAAGAGGCGGAGAGAGAATCTTAACACTAGAAATCAAGTGTTCTACTTGGAGCAGTTCAAGGTTAAGATCCTATGAGATATCCAACTGGAGTTGTCAAGCAGACAGTTGGATATATGAGCCGGGAGCTCAGAGAAGAGGTCTAGACAAAAGACATAAATTTGGATGTTGTCAGGATATAGATATTATTTAAAGCAATGAAAATGGATGAGATCATCTAGGGAGAGAATGTAGATAAAGAAAAACTGGCCTGGGGCCAACCCCTGAAGAACACCATCAGCCAATTTTTGGGTTGAGTAGGAGCCAGCAAAGAACACTGACTAGGTGTGTCCAGAGAGTAGGAAGGGAAACCAGGAGACTGTGGGGTCCCAGAGACTAGAAGAGGGGGACGTTTCAAGAATACTGGTGAATACCAAGCCTTGTGAAAGACTGAATGGGAGACTAAATTGAAGGGGAGGGAAGGTGGCAGGGGAAGGCAGACTGGGGAGACTAAGGTGAAAAGAACTTCCCTAAAGGGTTATACTACAGTAGGAGAGAGAGATGTACACAAATTAAGGAGATGGAGAAACGAAGCCAAAAAGGTGGGAGTGGGAGGAGGCTGAGTCTAGACCCATGGTTTTCTTTTTTTTTTTTAATTTTTATTTTGGTATCATTAATCTACAGTTACATGAAGGACATTATGTTTACTAGGCTCCCCCCTTCACCAAGTCCCCCCGACATCCCCGTTCACAATCACTGTCCATCAACATAGTAAGATGCTGTAAAATCACTACTTGTCTTCTCTGTGTTGCACAGCCCTCCCCGTGCCCCCCCTACACTATACATGCTAATCGTAATGCTCCCTTTCTTTTTTTCCCACCCTTATCCCTCTCTTCCCACCCATTCTCCCCAGTCCCTTTCCCTTTGGTAACTATTAGTCCATTCTTGGTAGACCCATGGTTTTACACTGGAACATTGATATATGACTGTATGCCTTTAAATACTTCATTCTAAAGTTTCCCAGTTGATGGCAGAGTCCCAGATCTGCACATAAAAGAGAGCAGGCTAGGCGGAAGACTTCCCATGGATGGATGGATGGATGGTAGAACATTCTAGATAGTTCAGTGAATACTCTCTGTGGGTGATATGTAATGTATTAACTCAGCCTTTTTAGAGGTGATGAAAACCTCCAAAAGGTGGGCTGATTGCAAATTATATTTACTATGTCTTCTCTTACATATAGCATCATGTTACGAATTATACCACTGAAGGCAAACAACATGACTGCCTTTCTTTAAAAAGGGGAATGTCTATAATATGAGGCCTGACTAGTTGAGATAATTACAACCATGGCATGGAGCATAAATGGGCACAGTCATGTACAGAACATGGAAACAGGAAAATAAAAAGCAGTACAAAAATAGAAGAATGCTTACATTATATATCAGCTTCAGTACTAATAATATCCGGCCTCTGTAGTATGTCTAGGGTATATTATTCTGCAACTGGTGGCCAAAAACTGTGTCTTGTTTCCGCCTCAATCCTTAGGAAGGAGCTGTTGCTCAGAATCCCAGGAAGAGATACAGTGATGTCTAGGCATCAAAGCCATGGAGCCTGAGGAAGGACAGGATTGGTGGTAGGAAAAATCAGCGATGAAAATAATCTACTAGTTTCTCAGCATAGACTTTAGAAAGGAGGGCACAGAAGGAAGGAAGAAGTAACATTAGCCAGCCCATGATGGTAATGGACAAGGAACTTTGTTTCCATCTGCAGGCAGCAGCTGAGGGGCAGACTGTAGCGAGCTTTGCATGCCAGGTTACGCAGGTCGAGGGTTCAGTGGAAGGACCCTTTAACTCACTCTGCGTAGGACCCAGCCATGACCTTGTGCAAGGAGATGCTACATCTTGTGAAAAGACTCCTGCCCTATTCAGAATGTGCATGTGTGTCTTCCTTCTGTTTCATTTAGAATCCAAGCCCAAGTCCTTCCTCCGACCTCCAAAGCACCACTGGCTATGCCCACCGCAGAAACCCCCACGCAGTTCACCTCCTCCTCCTCTCTGTTTGGCTTTCTTCCTCTCTCCACTCAAAACACCTGGTTTCTTTGCACTCACTGTTCCTTCAGCCTGAAATCTCAATTATCTACCTTCTCACTCCCTGACTTCCTTCAAGAGTCGCTAAAGTGTCATTTACTCTCTGAGGTGTCCCCAGCCTCCCACCTTCCCTGCTCTTCTTTATTCTCCTTAGTACACATCACACTCTGAAAACTACACAGTGTACTGACATATCGTATTATTACCTCCACTGCCTCCACCACTGAGCACTCCACAGACACAGGAGTTTTGTCTGCCTTGCTCAATGCTACATCCCCTGTGCCCAGAACAGTGCAGTGAGCACCCAGTAAATATTTGTTGAATACATGAATAAAACAGAAGTGCTCTGCATATTTCCTGGCAACAAATGATATTTCCTTTTCTGAAAATCAATACAGCTTAGAGGAAGGTCTAGCTTTTAGACCATTTCTTCTTTGCACTAATACCCCTTCTCACTAACATGACATGTGCAAAACAAATTAGATATGGGCTCTTCAGCTTTCCATTCCAGAGGACAAAGAGAAAAGCTGAACCCAACTGGTGTTCCTTCATCCACAGCTGCTCTATGGAAATGCATGACCAAAGCTCCCCATCACAGCTTCCAGACTGACTCTTAGGCAGTAACTTGCTCTGCTTGTCCCTCCATTCCTTTTCTAGATGGTAGCCCCTGGTCTCGAAAGTGGTGCAAAGCCAGAATTGCTTCCATTTGGGGAAGAAATCATTGCTTGCCACCTCTCCTTCAATGACTGACTTTCCAGTGAGGCTGCATAATTTCACAGAAACTTAGCACCACACCTGCAAAGTTGAGGCTTTCCCACCCTCATTTGTCATCTTTCAAGACTCTTTAAAGAAGGAAATTATGAATTTATCATTCTGGAGAGGAAATGGAATGCCTCTTATATTTGTCATCTATAAAATAGTTTAAAGATGACGTGTTAGCTTTCTGGAAATGTTGGCCATTACTTTAAATGGAATTGAAAGTCTAATTTATTATTTCCCAAAGTACAATCTTAGTGATAATATGAGAACATTTTGGAGTTTTTTTTTTTATTTTCGAGGACATATTTCCATCGAAACCCATGGTCCCTGGACTCCCACAGATACGGGCAAGCTGTTCCTACCCACAAAAGCAGAGTCACTCTCAGGGTCAGCCAAGGATAAAGCTTTCTTGTTGGCTGTGACCTTTGGTCCTTCTATTGTAAGGACTGGTGAAAATCGGTGCCCAATTCTGCAGTCCCTGACGGCTCCTGGAGGGGAGTCATGGGAGTGTGGTGTCTAGCACGTTACAAATATTGGTTAATTGACTGGTAATTCATGGTGTGACAGCCTTATAACTCAGATATCCTATTCAGTCAGAAATTAACTCAGTAATCAAAGTCATTAAAAGGAAAAAAAGAAACCACTACAGTACCAGCCAGATGGTAGAGGAAATCAAACACATAAAAGGAAAATGGCTGGTCTTTGAGTAAGACACACGGCTGCAAGCCCTGGGTCCTGTGCCTGGTTGCATTCCAAATTCTAGCTGAGCAAAGACTTGGCAGGCTTTCCTACATCTAGAGTACTCTAACCTTTCTTGTGAGATAGACATGTTGGGAATCTGTCCAAACGGCCCCAGCCGAGTTTGGGGTCTTGGTGAACATGGGTAACTGGGAGAAGGAAGAGGGAGGCACGCTGGTCTGACCCTAACATTTGGGAAGTCTCAGGCAAGAGCATGAAGGAAAGCCCATATACCACATGTCTAAATGTTTCCACGTTATAAGCTAACAAGCTATTCAATGAAACATGTTATATGCTCTACCTTGAGAAACATCTCTCCATAAGGACTTGGAAGGTGGATTCAAAGTTAGAATTCTGAGCCTTGAGAACTCTGCACCTGAAGGTGGTGAGAATCTCTTCCCTTCCCATGCCTGCTCCCATCAGCACTACACAGGGCCTTGAGCATTTACGTGTGAACACTCCAGTGTGTACCCCAGCTCTGACCATGCCCCCAGGACAGCTGCCCCTCAGCCAGCCTCAGCCTCAGCCTCAGAGACTGCCCTTGGAAGGACTGACCAAGTAAAATGCCCACGCAGGCCCGCAAATGCACTCAGGGTGATCTGGGAGAGAATTCCCGGGTCCCAGAAGTGTAGGGTAGAATGTGGGTCAGGAATCCCAGGTGGGTTCATCCCATTGACTTCCTGAAGTCACCCTCTGGGGAAAGGTCTTTCTAGAAATGAGAGCAGGGCCTTCTAGATGTGGGACCCATGACATAAGCCCCCTTGCCAGAGGCTAAGGGCCATACCGGAAATATGCTTAGCTCTGTTCCATCATCACTTCACTCCCATCCCTTACACATCTTTCTTCATGTCCAAGCAGCCCAGCTACAAAGAGAAACCCTTCTCGTGCCTCTTTTGTTCTGCAAGTCATAAATAATTATCCTTGGCCCCACATCTCTTTTAGAGCCTGGACAGAGAGAAGCAAAAATATCTAAATTCACACTGAGTTGTTCCCCTTCAGATCTCTTAGCAGCCACTGGGCTGGCAGAGCATCAAGCTGGGTTTCTATGCTCTGACTCTGAAATGACAAAGCTGACCTCATGCTCAACCCCAGAATCCAGAGCAGAATCTCAGGCCACCCTCTCAACTACTGGACCATGTGCTCCATTTCAGGAGCTTGCTCACTTGAAGGATTCACGATGGCAAAAGGCTGTGAATCTTAAGATACCCCAAGCAACTTTTACTTATCAGATTCTAAATACAGTCTCACTATGATGCTGTCTCCTTAACAAAGTAGTACCTTTAAAATATTAACAGCTTGAAAAAGAAACCAAGCTTGAATTTTCCTTTCAAGCACTAAGGAAAAAGCATTTCACTTCTGTGTGAAACTCACCATCTCCTCAGACAAAGAAGGCTCTTACGGCAAAAGCAATGGCATTTTCTCCACGATTTTCAAATAAAAGATAAAGAGAAAACAGCACTGTGGCCTTTTTGTTGGATTTAATAATAAAGGAATAATACGATTTTGCCAGGGGTGAGCTCTGGTTTTAAGCTCAGAATACAAAATTAGGCTGACAAATTTTACAAAAGAATATTCTCAACTACTGCTCTGAGGCTGGCAGGAAGTGAAGTTTCAAGAAAAGTATAGCATGTGATTATTTGGAGGTGTATTATGATGCTGAGCAAGCTGACAGGGCCAAGCCTATGCAAAATTCTCAATTAGAAGAACGGTGATTTCACCTTTCCTGCTCACCTGAACTCTTCACCCACTAACCTGCTGTCTCACCTGAGGGGGATTGCCCCGGGCAAGTTCACTCTGGATTTGGTGAGACCAAATAACAACAGAACATTAGAGGTAAAAAGGTTTATACCAAGCTTTATTCTCACAGGGGCAGGTCTAGTGCTGGGATCATATCTACCTCTGGGGCAGTCTACATGCAGCAAGCCCATCTGCCTCAGGCAGAGCCCTAGGTAGGGCTCTTTATATAGTAACACCAACAATAATGGCTCATTGCCAACAAATGTGGAAGTATTAGCCTAGCAGCAAGCCAATTATATCATCAACTAGTTTAGGGTAACGTGAGGATGTGGGCCACAGGAGCTTCATTTTCCCTAAACCTGCAAGATCAGTCTCTACCTCCACCCCAACCCAAACCTGGCCTTTGGAAAAGGAATGGGGATTTCATTAGCATTGTAGGCCCTGTGTCTGGAATGTTCCCCTCACACAGTCCAGTCTAACTTTGCTCAGCTAACTTTTCCTACAGCTACTTGCAAGGAACCTTCCATGATGCCACCCACCCTCTCAGTAATAGCCACCTGGACTACCCAACTGTTTCACTCACTGCAAGTGGTTTATAATGGTCTGATCTGTGTTCCCCACCTGATTATACTCTCTGCTAGTGCAGAAACCATATAGATTTTCTTTAATGTTTAAATCTCCACCACTATACCTGTGTTTGGCATGTAATAAGTCTAACTGAATAAATGAATGAGGAATTAATGAATGGGAACTGAAGCTGCTATGTTGCTGCTCCCAAGATATTTGAATTAACTGTAATTGAAGAACAAAAAACATTTACCCCTCCTAAAGGGGTCATAGACCTAATGGTAGAGGATCTGGAGGAATAAGCCATTGTAATACACTCTTTTGGGTTGACTATCTGATATAGTCAGGTGTTGAACTGTGTGATGTGGTGGGGTAAGGGATTATGGTAAGGACTTGCAAGGTGAAAGGAATAGGGAAAAACCATAGAAATAGGTACCAATAAGTAACATTTATATGTGTCAATTCTAATGCCAAATGCTAATCATGCATCATCTCTACTGTCCACATTTTTCAGATGAGGAAATTGAGACCTGGAGATCAAAACTGCCTAATTTCACAGAGTACATGGAGGAATCAGGGCTTGAACCTAAGCTGGTTTGACATAGTCAGAAAGCATCTCAACAAGCCTCCTATTAACAGGAACTCCATTGTGGTGGCCTGGGACACACACTAGCTATGGAGGCTCTTGGAGTTCTGGCCATCCATTATGCTCCTGGTCTGCCCCTCTTGCCATCTGCTCCTGCCCCCTGTCTCCATCCATCTGAGAGTCTCCCATTCTCCAGCCTCAGGGGGAAAGGGCCTATCAGTTTCCAGGCACCACTCAGTGTGGAGTGCGCCTGCCCTGCAGAGAGCTCATCTAGACCACAGCTGCACCAATTAAGATTAGATTAGGCTACCAGTGAGTGACAAATTAGGGAACAATAATAATAGTGGCTTAAGCAAAGTAGGAGTATTTTTCTCTCACATAAAAACTTAGAGGTTGAAGTTTAGGGCTGTTCTGGTAGCTCCAGGTGTCTGGAATCTAGATTCCTCCCTCCTTGTTTTCCCACAGTACGTGGTTGCCATTTCTGAGACCACCTGGTCCAAAATGTCTACTGGAGCTCCAACCATTATATCCATATTTCAGTTACAGGAAAGAAGGGAGAAAGAAAGGGCAGGCCCTTAAAACATGCATACTTCAAGGAAACTCAGTCCTCTACATTCCAGCCCCCTTAGCCAAAGAATGTAGCCTTTATTCAAGGCAGCCACATGCCAGGTAAAAATCCTGAGTTCTGTTACCAACAAAGAAAACAGATACTCTCTGCCTGAACACCCTACCCATGGCTCCCTTTGCTCAGGGACTCCTCTGAGCAGCTGTGGCCAGCTGCATACTGCAGGAGGGAAAGAAGTCACATAAGCCTTCTGAAAGCAACCCTAGACCCCTTCACATGAGGGCTGTATAACTGGCAATTTCCCTGCATGGCCTGTGAGGTACAGAGAAGTCTGTTCCTCAAAGCCACATCACAGCTCTGGCTGCTCTGCAGCCTGATTCCACCATTGAGCTCTTCAGGTGCCCTGATCCAGCCTTCTCATTACACAGATGGACATCGCCTAGTCCTTTCGAGATCAGCTTGATTCTACCCTCCCCCCCCAAGTCTTCTTCACTCAGAAACATAACCCAGGCATGACACCCAAATAGGTGGGAGAATCGGGCTCATGATTACAAATCTGAAATGATAAATTTTTTTGCAGAAAAATGCAAATGAGGATGATGGTAGAAAGCTTTCTTTAGTTTGCACATTGACACTTTCCCTGTCCCTTATAATCAGGAAATATTTGTCCCAACACGTTTGTTCCTTCTGTTGCAGGCTCCTGCGGCTGTCTTGTCATGATATTGTTTGCCTCTGAAGTGAAAAGCCACCACCTCTCAGAAAAAATTGCAAATTATAAAGAAGGGACTTACGCCTACAAAACACAAAGTGAAAAATACACCACCTCATTCTGGGTTGTTTTCATTTGCTTTTTTGTTCATTTTTTGAATGGGCTCCTAATACGACTTGCTGGATTTCAGTTCCCTTTTGCAAAATCTAAGGACACAGAGACAACTAATGTAGCTGCAGATTTAATGTACTGAAAGACACATTTCTGTAATTTTCCAAATAAGGAAGTGGACTAGCTTTGGTCACATGGATATGGTTAATTTTGTCCATTCTTTTCCTTGCACAAATTAAACCATCCACACCCTCCGTGGTAATGTTTACAACTATATACGTACTAAGCATACAGGCTGGAAATTAAGGGGAGCAGAAGGAAGCCTTTCGAAGGTTGTTTTACCTGGTGGGAACTTTCTGCGCTCAGGTAATCAAGGTAGTTGACTAGAATGGACAAATTGTCACTCCACGTACATACCTAAGGGCAAACTCCCTGCTCCTTCATGGAGGAATCAAAAGGCACAGGGAATACATTTTAATACAAACAAGTACTATTTCTGATCTATCCACACATATGTTGCCACAGATACCAGAAAACAGAGCTAGAATCACTTCCTAAAATGATAGTACATTAAATGAGTATTAATAAAATGTATCAATGTACTTTATTTTAAAAGTCTGCTTAAAGCACACCCATTCTGACTGGTTAAAATCTGAAAACCTCTAGAAGGAAAAAAAGAAAAACAGTACTTTCAACAGACATAATTCCTGAGACCACTGGGGAATCATGAAAAATTCTTCCTAGTAAACTTGATGTAAAATGATTCACTAGGGCTGTTGTTTCCAACTTTAGTGTCTTCAAGCACTAAATTCCCAATTATGAAAATTACATTACATTCTGGGATTTTGATGGTATCACTGTGTCATCTTGGCTTTTGGTCTGGTTGGCCCAAGTATGACCCAAGTCCATTTTTTTTTTCCTGAATTACCCATGAACTTGATCCGCAGCTGACCAAAGGCCGGAGCTGAGGCTGGAACTGACCCCTCCTCTATTCCCTGCCTGCTGCCCACTGCCCTCAAGAAGGCGCTCCTGAGGAAGCTGAGGATGACAGAGGACTCACCACGAACCCCTTTGTCACAGCTGCTGGGTACTCAGCCCCCATACCGGAGGTTTTGAAAGCACTCCTTTAAAAAAATTATTTTTCCCTTTGGTAAAAATTGACAAGAAACAAACAACTGTTCACATGCATGAGAAATCACTTGCTCTGATGGTGATTTGCATCCCAGAGACTGACATCAGGGCACTGCCTCACCTTCCAGAGACTAAACCCTCCACCTTCATTCAGGAAACAACCGGAAGGCCAGAAGGCAGTCTGGTGATGACGGAATGTGCATTTCAGTAATGGGCTAGTATAGCCCAGTTCTGGACATCTTCATGAAATGGTTCTGTGCAGAAGCACTGGGAGCTGGGGGAGAGCAGGGACATGCAAGGCCCAGCGCCATGTGGGTACCTGCCGGAGGCCCAGGGGGGCCAGATTCCCCCACACTCTCATGCAGCCTGTCTCTCTCTCTCTCTCTCTCTCTCTCTCTCTCTCTCTCTCTCTCTCTCTCTCTCTCTGTCCTCAGAGGTTTGAAAAACTAATGCCAAGCTTTCTTCTTTAGAAAGCAAGTCCCTGGCTGTTCTCTGTTCTGTATAAAGAGGAAACTCAGAGTAGCAGCTGAAAAGTTCATGAGATCCTAATAAGCAAACTACCAATATTCCCTCCGTGCAAAGTAGAGGAAGAGCTGTATCACACCCAAACACAAAACAAGATGCCATCCGGGCCCTCAGGAGTGTGCACTGAAGCTGTCTCCCTCTTTTCTGAGGTGAAGTGTGTGGTCCCAGGTGGCCTAAGAGCAACCCTTAGCAGAGGGATCTGGCCAGGACGCTCTTTGTGGCTCTCTCATTGGGGACGAGGGCCCCCGGGGATGCCATTCATCCTGCTGTCCTCCCTCCCTCTCCCGGTGACAGCCAGCAAGGTCACATTCTCCTGCGAACACAGGCCCTCTGCCGGCTCTAGGTCAGCAGACACAAGGCCACACCCTCAGCAGCTAGGATGTCTGTGCTCATCAAAAGGCTTTTGCTCTTGGGACCCCATCGGCCCCTTTGGAGCGGTTGCTCTCTTGCCACTTTACAGACATTACCATGGTTACAGAGACCCCAGGGGGATTTCTGGGCGCTGTGAAAGCCACCCAACAATTAGAAGGCACGTGTCTTACAGGATTGTGTTTCATTGCTAGAAATCTGAGGGATTCCGACCCACTCTGAAAGTGAATTACAAGGTGTAATTCAGCAAAAGGCCACTCCCCCTCCTCCCCTGCCATCGGCCATGAATCTAGTTCTGGAGGAAAGTGAGAGACTTGGGAGCTCCTAACAGCCTCTGTGCCCTCTCTCCTCTGCTTTGGTGGGGAAGGGGTGCGTGGGGAAGGTGGTGTGGTCTGGGCCCCTTAAACAATTTAAGCCCATGCCCTACCAGAAGCACACCACTTCGGGGCACACAAGCTGCTCTGCCTGCCACTACAGTCTCCTCAGCTTCCAGTTTGTCAGGGGCCTCACCTACGCACAAAAGAGTATCATATCTAATTCAGCGGTATGGATTCCAGGATGCCGCAGCTCACTGATTTGCACTTAAATTGCTCTCCTTCCATTTAGCCAAATATAATGAAGAGTGTGCCTTGATATAGGGAAGGTCAGCATCTGTTGCACATCCCAGGCCAGAGACTCCAACAGAAGCCAATGTAGACATTCATTTGCTGCCACATACGTGCTGCTCCTTGCTGTCACCCTTCCCCCACAGATTCCTTGTGGCAGACGATGGTATGTGCTCCCTGTCAGGCTCTTCTGAGCCACACAGCTACACCACGCTGCCCAGGCTGCCCAGGCTCCCCTGCAGCAGGGGCAGTAGGGGTGAGTGGCCCAGTGGGATGTAGGCTGAAGGGCCTCGTGCCACTCACAGGCCTGGGCCAGCAGCACATCCCGTGCCAACCTCTAGCTCCTTCTTCCCCTGGGACTGCAGCCTCGGAGGCTGTAGGATCCAGATGGGGAGGCTGCACACCAGAGGCAGGCTTCGTGAGGTGCACTGGACTGTATCCAGAGTGGTAGATGAACTTTCTACAAAGCCAGTAAATTGGGGTGGTTAATTGTGAATGCGGCTCGGCCTGTCTTAGCCTAGCCAACAGGACCTCTTCTCCAGGAAAGATCCTCTACTTTATGCCAGGGAGCTACTTCTCCAGGTCACTCAAGGTGTAGCCCAAGGCCAGTGGCTGCTACACCACCACCGAGCTGCCGTCTATGCCACTGCCCCTGAAGCTGTGCTCCTCTGGCCACGTGCGGCATTACCCACTGAGATGAAGACCAGGGAACGAATTTTCTGCATAAATATCTAAAGAGTAAATAAACACTCTTGCCTATGCTGGTATCCTTTAGGATCCTTTCCAAATGATGATTAATAACCCTTCTGTCATTCATTGGAAAAGGTTTTATCTTGCACCTACTGTGGCTCTAGTGGGCACAGCAGGCATTGAAGACTGGGGGATGAGATGTAAAAAGAGTCAGAAAAGCATATTTTCTTGATCTTTGGTTGAGAAAAGAAGACTATCCTTAAATACTCTCCATCCTTATTTTCTTGGTAATGCTTCTATTTATTATTAAAGACAGAGTTTTATGTTTGCCAGTAAGAAACCCAAACAAATCGGATAAGATTTCTTAACTACATAAATTACCAAAAAAATCAACAATTATCCTGGACTTTCAATTTTCACAAAATGTTGTAAGAACCATGTGCTTAATTAAATAATGCCACATAAAATTGTATCTGAAAGAGCAGGGCTGGAGGTGTGCCTCCCTGTCCAGGTTTGGGGCTGTGCCCTGGGTCATGGTCCGGCCGGCAGCCATTCTCCTTGCCACACTACCACTTTCCTTTTCTCCCTCCTGCGGGCCCAGGGCCTCTGGAGTGAGGATTTCCTGCAGTTCTGGGTCAGGCCAGGTCCTGTGAAGCAGTGGGGTCCGGAGTAGTGTCCCTCCTGCAGGTCACTTGACAGGAGGCCTGCTCCCTGCTGTGAGCCCCGGCTTTACCTGGACGGCAATGAGGATGATAATGGGGCAACCAGCTCAGTTTCCCCAGTGCTCTCTGGTGCTGGAAGAGGATGGCCCTTGCTCCAGCAGAGATTCTGGATTTTATTAGGAGTGACCCCTCTCCCTCTCCTCCCCCTCCCCAGCCCTAGGAGTTTTCTAGCTTGTTTGGAAACAAAAGCCTACATTTTCTGCAAGAATGTATCTAATGTACCTAAACTAGTGATTATGGAACTTAACATCACTGTTTAAAGTCACCCTGCTTACTCTTTTCTCCCCAAGCTGACACATAGCTACCTGGGCTGGGTGGAGGTCTCTGGCGTACAGGGGCAGAAGTGAAATGAGCAGGGGGCACAGAGAAGCACAGCATAGGGCGGTGAAACAGTATCTCACCCCATGCGTTCACACAGGGAGCTCTTCGATGCACAGGTTGTTTTTTTTTTTTTCACTTTTTAGGAAACTTTATGGCTGCAACCCCACCCCACCAAATATGCTTGCTATTTCCTATTGAAAATACGTAACTACTTGAAACCATAAAATATATTTATGTCATATTAGTTAGTCCTCTGTCCTTTACCACAAAGGAAAGAAAAATTTCTTATCTTACTTAATATTTTGGTCAGGAACATTTAGTAAGAAAAACAAAAACCCACTTGAAACATCTTAAGAGCAAGAGAGAGAGAGAGTTGAAAGATACAGCGGCATCCCCCAAACCCTGGGGCCCTAGTACAGTAGCGCACTGAGGCCCACGAAGGGACAGACTCAGAGGCTGAAAAGTCAGGAAGACCATGGTTCCCCTTCCCTCCCCTCTCCTTCCTTGCCCTTCCTTCCCCTCCCATGTCCTTCCCTGCCACCCCTTCCTCTGTGTGTGTGTGTGTGTGTGTGTGTGTGTGTCTAAGGCCACATGTCTCTGGCCTCTGTTTCTCCCTGTGCCCCTGATTCACCTTTTTCTCTCCTGGCATACTAGCTGTCTTTGTTTTTCCAAAGCACAAGGGAGAAAACTCCAGCTTGTAACCCACATCACTGCCTAGATCCAGGACCAATGCCTCCATCTCTCTGTTGCCCATTTCCAAATGAGAGAGAGAGACAGAGAGAGGGTATCAGAATGACGCAGTCCAGCCTCTGGGTCAGCTCCCCGTGGTCGGAGGCCCACCCTTGTTCCACACAACTGCAGTGATGGAGGGATGAGTCCCAGCTGCAGGGAGGGGCTGGGTGCCCAGGATGAGAGAGGGAGGGAGTGTGTTGTGGGGTGGGGGCTTTCTCGCAGAAGAGGATGTGACTTTGGCAGATTCTCCAAGACTATCCCTCATGGTTGGTATGTGATTCTGCATCCTATATGTTCATCACCCCGAGGGGTCTTTTAGCCTAGTTTCTTGTCTTATAAGGACTGACCAAATTTCCTTCACATTTTATTTTGTTTCCTAAAATCAGAGAGAGAAAGACAATGAGATACACTGAGAGAAAGACATGGAGACTCAGATTAACAGCTTAACTTTTTTTCCTGTGTGCCTTATTCCTGGATATCCCAGTGGACTGAATAGTACTTCCTCTAAAAAAAAAAATAGAGCACTCCAAATGATTTCTATGCAATAGGCAAAGCAGTTTCATTTCTAGATGTATTCATTGTATTCTAACATGACAGAATCTTTCCATCCTTTCTCTGGCCTTCCCCCCACCCACCTCACAGCATGCCTATGACCAAACCCTTAAGAATATAAGGAGCTGGGTGAGCAAAATGGCCTGAATTGGGATTGTTCTGATCATGTTTGTAAATGAGTATTTTCTGCAAGATGCTTGAACATCAAGCCTTCATATGTCCCTCCTGCTTTGCTGTTAGTGATTCTGTGAATCACATTAAAGTTCTGTAGCATGTGAAACACATGCAAAATCAACAGCCACACCTTTCCCTTGCACACCTTTCCTTTGCATTTAATGCCTGCTGAATAAAGCTGGGCTGACTTCCCAAGGGCATACTTGCCCCTAGCTATTGCCTGGAGGTGCAACATGAACTCAGGAACACTCAGCCATTGGATTGCAGGTGACAGCTCTCCCAGCCTCATGCGAGTGGCACTGTGCTTGTGGTGTATAGTTCTAGAGCAGACTCACAGAGCATCCTGTTTTTAGAAGATTCTTGGGGAAATTTCCTCCTTAGTATTAGGATTAATTGTTCTTCCAAAGAAGTGTGGTTGATTGGTAGTTTCAATGGATGGTATCATCACCCACTACAGTTTAGTCACTAAAAAGCTTAAAGTCACCTCTGTGGCTCACTTGTGGCAGTGTCTAGGATTCCACAGGTTATATCCTAGTTAGCCTTATTCCTGACTTGGTTTTGGGTTCCAATGCTTTTAAAATATTTTTAACTTATATTCCCTATCTCTTCTACTTCTGTTTTATAATCTTTTCATAAATTGTAAACTATAAGTTGCTCCAAGTTTTTTAGAACAAGGTGGGATATAAATTTTACAAATCCAAGTCTTTTTATCATCCTAGGACTACAAGGGCATAAGGAGAGATATAAATAAAATTTAACCCAAGTCTCAAAATGCTTTCACTTTAAATCAATTCTGTTTTGTCCAGTTCTGAGTCCCTGGTCCCTAGAACAATGCCTGACATGTGCTAAGCCCTTAATAAATCTTTGTTGAATGCCTATGGCCAATTTTCAACCCTTCTTTCTGTTCCAGTGACTTAACTGCTTCTGAATGTTGCTGAGACCCCCAAACTCAGCTCCTGCCAACCGCCTGGGGGCATCCTTCTCCTTGGTTTCCCTCTAACAGTAAACCTACAGGGCTTCCACCTCTTCACTGTGAAGGGGTGAGGATTCTGAGACATAACGTCTATGGTACTGCCTCATCCTCCTAATCCTCTGCCGGTAACTTCCCACAGTGTTTAAGAGAAGATGCTGATGCTGGTTCTAAGGAATGAATCAAATGACTCATAAGATATTGATTAAGCTTCAGCCTTGTGCCCTGCAGGAACCATAAGGACGGAGGATGGTCCTTATTCTTAGAACTTAAGTCTGCTTTCCAAAAATCACAGAGACTCTGCTGCCACTAAAATACAGACCATTTTCTCAGCAAATGAATTCAACTTGAACCAGCTTGTTGAAGTGGGGAAGAGACTTGTTTTTGAGTCCAAACTCTCGCTTTTACCAGTTCTGCAGTGTTGGGGCAACACCTAACTCTTCCTGACCTTTGTTTGATTGTTTGAAACTAATCTAAATATCCACAGACTTACCCAGTAGAGGAACATAAATATGATCATACTAGATTTAATTTCCAAATTTTGATGGCTCAGTCTCTTGCCAAATGAAGAAGCCAGGCATTGGTCCCTGCCTCTGCCCTGTCCCCCATATCCCGAGCACTTCGTTCTGGGAGTGTCTAAGTCCGCCTGTCTCTTCAGGAACAAACCTATCCACACCAAGGCAGCTCACAGCCCACCTGTCTCTAAGGCCTCTGTGAGGCGACTGCTTTCCCAAAGCAAAGGAAGTGTTCCCTGAAAAGAACGGCATCCTGCTTGCAAGTGTATGGTTCCAGAAGGCCTGGACAGAGTGAGGGCAGGGGTGGAGAAACCCCTCCCCAACTCTGTTGCCCACTCTGTCATCTGTTCCACAACTAGCCTTGTATTTGTCTGGGATGTCATACATCTTCCAAAAAAGCCCAAAGCCAGAGCCACAGGCTGATGGTGACACAAAGGCCACATACATGCTTATACTATCTCCTGCCACAAGTCCCTTTTCTCCCCTCTCCAGGTACCCAGCTACAGAATATCCTTTCCGACCCAAAAAGAGAAGCCTCATGCTTATCAGCTCTTGTCAAAGTCTTATCAGTGCATCCAGAAGGGTCCCATCCCATATTCTGTTGAGTCAGGACTCAGTCCACAGTTGTAAGACCCAAGACATGATAGATGATCCACCCAAAAGATCTCTATGATCCCTCACAGCTACAACAGCCAAAGGAATCGGTGCTTCCTCAAGAGCACAGGGCTGCCGGGCATCACGGGCATTTGGGAGTCTGTTCTGTGCAGGGTCAGTCATGCAGACCAGAGACAAGCAGGTGGACAGTCAGTATTTCAAGCCCTGAGTATTCCTTACTCATCTAATCTTTGAGGTTTCTTCTCCCCTTGTTTTCTTCTTTCTTTATATTAACACTACTTCCCATTTTTCTTTAGGCACTGAAAGGTTCGTATCATATTTTTAAATGGCTCACTTTGGAGATTGGAAGTTTCTGTGTACAATACTTGGGGACTTTCCAAATCTCCCTGCTCAGAAAATTCAAAACTGTATCTTCAGCACCTTACAAGTTGCAAACATTCCAGACTTCAAGTCGTATAAATCACTGCTGTCAGCTGAGATTTCCTCCTGTACCCCTTAAAGGTGCAGGCAGGGCATGTAGGGGTGGGGGAGAAGACCCTGTTGGTTCAGCAAGCTGACAGAACAGGAAGGCATATGCAATGCTGATCTACCCAGGGCAGCATGGAGAGTGTTCAGGGTCCTGGGGAGGCCTGCTCTGCAGGGGCAGCACAGATCCCAGGCAGGAGGCTGTGTTTCACCAGATCATTGAAGGGAAATGGCATAACAGAAAGAAAACCTGCCAGAGCCTGTTGAGGAGGAACTGGAACAGATAATGGTCACCCAACATGAACAGTTTTCACCCAAGAGATGAGTGAGAGTCTGATTCCAGCAGCAGAGGGATGTAGAAATGTTTATGAGGCAAAATGGTTTGGATGTGGTAATTGATCAAATGTGAGGAATGAGGAACAGGCTGTCTCTGCTGTATTCAAAGTTGACCTCAGTCCTACACAGAAGTCTCTCTACTGTAATAGCTTGAATAAAATTTCTCTTGCCATTTTTATCAAGTGTCTAATGAACATTTTTTCTATTATACCACAGACAAGCCACCCAACTGTTAGGTGGGAGGGGTAAGAGGGCAGAACATAGGACCATAGGACCAGAGCGTCAGAAGTAGGGCCCATAGTTCGGTAAGGGCACTCAGAGAGGCACTCAGGAGGTCTTAGCGTTAGGTGTCACAAAGGGCAAGGGGAAGTAGCCAGGTAAACGTGTGAGGACCCAGGGTTCTGTCTTCACAGCCAGTATAGTTAAGCTCACCTGTGATTACACAGAGTGTGCTGCGGATGTGTGCAAATGTGGGAATGCACACACATGGGCATGCACACAGGCAAACTAGGTAGCCTCGGTACAGTCAGTGTTCAGTGGAGGGGGAGAGGGTTGAAAACTCTTCCCTTTCTCCAAAAAGTCCACCTTCTCTTTCTTTCCTGATACATAAAATTCGTTTACTATGGAAAAACATGCTTTATTATGTAATTAGAATTAAGACTTATGTGGTCACCCTGGGAGAGGAATATATTTACAAATTTACACTTTTTCCAGTGTCAGTGATTTCTCTTGGAGCCTTTTCTAATGGCTGATTTTGATAGGGAAAAAGCATAGAAACAGGAAGAAACTACAATTTACCTTTAGCTTGGAGAGGGTGAAAAGGCACAGATTTTTAGGACAAGGGTACCCTTTGTTAAATTTTGCCAAATTTTCCAATAACAGAATTTAGTCAAGGCTCTTGTAAAGAAGAGAAACTAGTCTAACAAATTTAAGCAAAGAAATGGAATTTGTTGAAGGAATACGGTATCTCACAGAACACAAGGACTTGTTGACCTCTAGGACTCAGGAAAGACTCACGGACCCCTAGGTTTGCAGACAGTCTACCGGGCTCCGCTACTAAGAGGATTCTGTCATCACCACATGACCCATGAGTCCAGATGCATACTCCCAAAAGAAACACTCTCACCTTTTTGGGACAAGATCCTGTGCCTGAATGACCAGCTGCAATTAGGATAGGGTCCCATGTACACTCACGCTCCTAGGGGCTCCCTCTGGGAGCAGAGCAGCAAGGCCAGATTCAGCCAAAGTGTGGTGCACCAGGACCTCCTCCACACATCACTCTCCAGTCATGTGGCTTTACCCTTCACAAAGCCCAATCACTTCCCCACAACCTTTCACATCCTCAGTTTTTGCATAAGGTAGACTAGGCAGGTCTCTTTCTGTGTTGCAAGGCTGCTTTCTTCTAGGAAGGAAGATGAGGCTTACAGAGCTTAGTTGACTTATCCAAGGTCACACATAGATGAGATAAAGGAGACAGGACTAAAAACCCCGCCTCCTGAACTGCCAAATCAAATATGTGAGTGTGGGTGTTAGTGGCGGATGAGTAGTGACTGCGTGGGTAGGAATGCATGAACAGTAGGCCCGCGGGCGTCTGGATCAGAACCACCAGAACTGAAGGAATGTGGCCACTTGGGCTCCCAAACCAAGCTGTTTACAAGAAAGCAAGGAAAAGAGGAGGAGGGATCAGAATACAGATGGAGGAGAGGGAAAGGTCAACAATAGACTCAGATCAGGAGGGCAGCTCCTGAGGTCCACACATAAACATGAATGTAAGTCACCCATGCTGGAGGCTATTCATTGGGCCCCAAAAGCTCTCCTTTACTATGTAGTGAAAGCATTCTTAGTAGAATGAATGGCTGTCCAGCTAAAGGCTGCATCTCCAACCTCCCTTCCAACTAGTGGCCATGTGACTTGCCCTATGGGATGTGATCAGAAGTGAAATGAGCAAATTCTGTGTCATACCCTTAAAGGACAAGTCCTTTACCTTTTTCTGCTTCCTGCATTCTGGGACGTTAATGGCAGGAGGAGAAGCAGCCATACTGGAAGACAAGATGCAAGGCAAGTATGAAGTGGGCAGAGCCACCAGAACGGAAGAAGTCTGGGTGTGTGACGACTGGGACGTCACTATAATAATCACTGCCAAACCAGAATTATTTTCAAGTCCAGGAAATAAATTGTATAATAATTATATTGAAGAAATAATAAAATGCCATATATCATGCATAGTATGGTAAATGCTAAATGTTTCCTTAATTGATATACAGGTTAAACATACAAAAAAAAGTGATGTATTTGACTAGGGAATTAGTAGTAATTTCTATATCTTCTTAATTTATCTACTTAAAAATTTTAAATTATTATATATCAGTAAAAAAATATTAATAAAGCATATTCTATCAACTGAAACTTTTAAATGCTTGGAACTATTAACACAACCATTCCTCTCCAAGGAGTTTTTCTCTCACAGGGAACTTATTTTCAGGTATTTCTATTATAAACACAGCCACATGACTGTAATTATATACTTTCAGCATGTGTGCAAGATTTTCATAGACCAAGTTCCTTTAAAGTACAAATTTTTAATCACTGTTTAAGAACATTAAATATTTTAAACTTTTATTATGGAATATTTCAAGTATATACAGAATTAGAGAAAGAAATACAATGAACCCCTGTACAATTTCAATTCAATGCATATTTTCAATTACCAACCCCCGAATAATTTTGTTTCATCTATATGGCCTCATCTACTTCCTACCCTCTCCAGGTGGATTATTTTCAGGCAAATACCAGACATCACATTATTTCATCCATAAGTATTTTTAGTATATATTTCAGGATAAAGACTCTTTTTTAAAAATATGATCACCATAACATTATCACACCTAAATAAAATAAATAATTCTTTATTCTTATCAAATATATTATTTAAATTACTTTAGCTCATAAACATTTTTTGTAGGATCCAAATAAATTCCAGACATTGCCATCAGTTGATCTGACCCTTAATATATAGGTTACCTAGACTTGTATGGGAAAGATCAGTATGTTTCTGGTTTGTGTAAGCTACTGTTGTTTGAGGTCTCTGTCACAGCAGGGTCATCCTAACATCTCTCTATTAGGCCCTGCAGGGGCCTCAGGCCAGAATCACTGCAGGTCGAGGCTCCTCAGCCAATGGCTCACTACCTTAGCCCTCAGGCATCGGCCAACCTAGAGCAAGGGCAGGGCCAGAGTCCAGCATCCAACCTGTCTTGGGTCAAGACATTTTTAGTCTTTTTCAGGCCACTCATCAGCCAGGACCAACAAACAGGACTCAGTTGGAAGTATCAGATTTCCTGTAAGGGTAGCCCAGGACTGGTTCACCTAAAGCCTGGAATTCCTTTCCCAAATTGAGAAAGATTCTGTACTGAGAATTAGTCAATTTGTGAAATAGTTACAGGGGACCTAAGAGATGATCTAGCTCAGGGGTCAGTAAATGGACAGATACTAATTCTTTTAGGTTTGCTGGGCCTTGTAGTCTCTGATACAGTTATTTAACTCTGCTGTGGAATGCAAAAGCAATCATAGACACCATGTAAACAAATCAGTGTGATTGTATTCTGATAAAACTTCATGGATGCAAATTTGAATTTCACAAAATTTTTTGTGAAATATTATATATTGTTACATATTTTATATCTATATGTTCTTATATTACAACATGAACTAGTATTATATTTTGTGTCATGAAGTACTCTTTTAATTTGTTATCAACCATATAAAAGTGTAAAAACCATTCTCAGCTTACAGGCCAAATATTAACAGACAGCAGACCAGATTTGTGGCCCTGTCGGCCATAGTTGGCCAACCCCTGATCTAGCCCACACTTATCTCTTTTCCTGAGAATTAAAATGAGTACCAGAGAAGTTAATTAATTCAGCCAAAGTCACACAGCATGTTGATGACAAAAGCCAAATTAGAACCCCAGTGTTTGTCCCGTAAAATGCACAAAAGAGTTGAATAATATGCAAGAACAGAGTACTTGAGAATCATCTGAAAGGTCAAAGACAGAGAACCAGAGATTATCCTCAATGCCATATGGATACATAATGACAACAGAGTGCCTGACTGCAGTGCCCGTTTCCTAGTAACCACAGCCTCTCTGATGAAAGATTGCTCCTACTTGTTATTTATAACTTATTTCCCAATAGGGAGGGTGAGTGATTTGTTTATATTTAGTTACAACAGCCAGGGAAATCCTGATCTACCATCTTAGGATAGACACAGACCTTAGAGCCACAGCTGCCAGGAGATGGGAGAAAGCAAAGAAAGCTGCAGTGTACAGTGTTGTCCCTGTTACCAACAACAAGGGTCACATACAGCAATTACTGACTGCTTGACACAAATAACAGATGGTGTGAGGCAAGTCGGGGAAGGAAGGGATGCATTCCTATTTATACTCTACGGAGGCAGTCATTATGAAAAACCTTTCTGCACCTTGTTCATTACTTGGAGCATCTGTTAATTTTGCCTGAATTTTTACTTTGTTCACATTCCTTTACTTCTGGTTCCTAGAATTATGTTCCTGGGAGTGAATTCTGTGGTCTCTAAAGGGGCTTTCTTGGTTCCATAGAAAACTGGACCATCTGAGGTCCAGGGAGAGAGCACAAAATATTATTACAGAACCACAACCAGCCTATAAATAGAAAAGGTCTCATGGACTTAATTCAAGAGATTCCAGGTGGAGTTAGATACAACTGACAGATTAGCCAAAATCAGAGAAGGTAAGCAGTGAAGGGATCACCTGGTGATTATCTAGTTTTTATTCCTTATTTTACCTCCTCAGGCCCAGAGAGGTAAGTGACTTCTGTAGGATCACACAGCAGATTTACTGAACAGCAAACTCTTACTACTTACTGCCCTGTGACCTTTGACTTTTCAGATGCCTGAGTAGTCTCTAAAATAAGTCAGAAAATACCTCAAAGCAAGCAAAGGTGAAGCACCAACATGATGAATCAATGCAGAGCCTTTACTTCCTTGTGTCCATAAATACAAACAGACAATCATGTGTCTATGTACGATCATAGGAAAGTATGCAAAAAGCTACATTTGTTGAAAGAATGAGGAAAACAAGCTTGAAAATAATAACCCACTGCGCTTTTGGGTGCTTTTCAGTAAACAGAGATCTTGCATAGCCCTGAATTTTGTAACAACCCTAGCCAGTTGGTCAGAAGTACCAGAAGTTGGCAGAAATTGCCCCTATTTTGAAGAGAGAGTCATTGAACACTTGCTATGTTACTGTTCTAAATGCTTCTTAGGTATTAATTAATGACTCCTCATAGCAAACCAAAGAGGTGGTTAATATACCCATTTACAAGAGCATAGACTGAGGCACAGAGAGGTGAAATGACTGACCCAAGATCACAGCCATATGTAGATGTGGTAGTCACCCCCTAGGGTGACACCCAAACAACTGCGATACCCTCCCCTTGAGAGTTAGTGGGACCTGTGACTTGCTCCTTATCAACAGAATATGGGATAAAGAAGGGCATTACATCCTGCTAAGGGGTCAATTCTCCAAGAAGTCACAACAATTATTAAGTGTCAAGTACTTGAGGCAAAAACTAATAGAACTGCAAAGAAAATAGGCTAATCCACTATCACAGTTGGAGACCCCTTGCAGAAATGGACAGATTCGGCAGGCATAAAATCAGTAAGGACATAGTTGAACTCAACACCACCATCAATCAACTTAATATAATTATCATCTATAGACTGCTTGTCCAACAACAGCAGAAAACACATTCTCCTTAAGCTCATATGGAATATTCACTAAGAGAGACCAAATTAAGCTCACTGCCCAGTTAGCTGGTTGACCTATTAGTGCTGTTATAAAACTCAATAAATTTAAAAGAAGAGAAATCATACAATATCCACTCTCAGACTATAATTGAATCAATCTGAGATCAGTAATAGAAAGATAGCTGGAAAATTCCAAAATATTTGGAGATTGAGCAAAACATTTCTAAATAATACCATGAATTGAAGAATAAATTTCAAGAAAAATTTAAAAATATTTTGAACTAAATTAAAATGAAACACAACTTACCAAAACTTGTGGCATGCAGCAAAAGGAGTGCTTGGAGGGAAATTTCTAGGATTGAATGCATCTATTGAGAAAGAAAAAAATATCTAAAATCAATTATATAAGTTTCCACCTTAGGAAACTCAAAAAAGAAGAGCAAATTAAATCTAAAGGAAAAGAGAATAAGTAATAAAGACAGCAATTAAAAACAGGAAATCAGCAGAAAAAAAAATCAGTGAAACCTGGATTTTTTCAAAGCAGGTTCTTTGAAAAGATCAAGAAAAGCCTTAAGCCTCGAGCCAGGCTAACTAAGAAAAAGAGAGGACACAAATGACTAATATCAGAAACGAAAGAGGGGACATAACTACAGATCCCACGACCATTACGTGAAAAGAAAGAAACATCTGAATAAGCAGACAGGAAATGCAAAGGTGATAGGGTATCACCCCTGTGACTGCGTCACCTTCCATGGCAAAGGTGAAGGAATTTTGCAGATATAAGTGAAGTCTCTAATCAGTTTGACTGAGTTATCAAAAGGGATATTATTCTGGGTGGGCCTGACCAATAGTTCTTAATAAGAGAGTTTCAGCTTCCCCCACAATCAGAGACCGAAAGCAGCAGAGACTCCCTATTTATTTACTGCTGGTCTGGAAGAAACAAGTTCTGCAGTCACGAGGAAGTGAATTCTGCTAACAGCTATGTGAGCTTAGAGGAAGACCCTGAACCTAGATGAAAACTGAAACATGACCAACACCTTGATAGCAGCTTGTGAGACCCCCAAGCAGAGGACCTAGTTAAGCCATGCTCGACTCCTGACTCAGAAACTAGCAGATAATAAATGGGTGCTGTTTTTAAGCTGATAAATCTGTGGTAATTTGTTAGTCAGCAATACATAACTAATACAGTTAAAGAGCACAGATTCCTACCCAAGCAGTCTAACTCTAGGACATGTGCTTTCAATGCTGGTTGTCAGGGACTTTTTGACACCAAATGAAAGGATTTTTTTCACCCACATCAAACAGCTCTCTAATTCTCTAATACCAGCTAAGTATCCTACATCTGAATTTAATTCTGACACTACGTACCTGTACTTAGACTCTGCAGGTTTAAGGGTTCAGACCCATAAGACTGCTCTCACTTCAGACACTGGTCACAAGTACTGGGTCTGTACTTCTGACCAACCAGCTATAAACTGGGACTTCAGGATCAGTCATTTGCTAGAAAGGCTCCCAGGACTCAGGAAGCACTTCATTTATGTTTGCCAGTTTATTTTAACGGATACAAGTTTATTATAAAGGATACAAACATATTATGTTTATGTTTACCAGTTATTATAAAGGGTACAAGTTAATATCCAGATAAGGAAGTACAGAAGGCAAGGTACAAAAGGGTCCTGAAAGCAGAAGTCTCTGTCCCCACTGGAGTTGGGTTATGCCATCCTCTGGGCCATGGGTGTGTTCACCAACTTGGAAGCTCCCCAAACCCCATCACTTTTTTTGGAGTGATGGGTTTTTATGGAAGTTTCATTACATAGGCATAATTGATTAAATCAGTTGTTATTGGTGATCAACTCATTCTCTAGCCCATCTCCCCTCCCTGGCATTGGGGATGGGGATGAAAGTCCCAGGGTTCTCATCAGGCTTGGTCTTTCCAGTGACCAGACCTCATCCTGAAGTCATCTAGGGGCCCAGCTGTGCCTCATTATAAAAAAGATGGTCTTTCACCCTCCTTGTCACTCAGGAAGTTCCAAGGGTTTTAGGAGTTCTGTGCCAGGAACTAAGACAAAGACCAAGGACACATTTCCCATTACATCACACTGTCTTCAAGGCCTTTTGTACGAGGACTGGGGCTCATACCAGTGACTCAGGAACCAACCAAAAGCCACGTAGCCAGGGACAGAGGGACTGAGTTGGGACCAATGCCCACATCTTCTCTTGAGGTCTTTATCCTTGGCCCTTGATGCCACCCAAAAATATATAAAAGCATGAAAAAATAAAATGTTTAAAGGAGAATTTTTAACCTGTAAGAGGCAAGAAAACATTGGTTAAAGATTAGGATTTTCACATAAATCACATTCATTATGATTCTATGAAGTATGTCAAAGGAGCCGTGGAAAGTGAAGCTCAGAGAGACTTCCTTCTCCAAGGTTACACAGTCATGGGGAGGCCCTGGGCTCTGACCCTAGGCCTGACACCACCTTTCTCCTCCTTACCAGACCACCAAAGGACAAAAGGAGAATGTATCAGCCATCTTCTAGCTTCCAGTGGACTGGCAGAATTCTTTTAGGAAGGAATATAATCAGGAAATTTTCATCTCTACAGAAAGTAGAACTAAAGAAAATTAATGATAATTGAAGCATAAAGGATTTAACTTAATCCTAAGGAAGAGCTTTCCAGGAGTAAGGTTAATTAAACACTAACCAGATCTTGTTTAAAAAAGAAAATCAAAATGCTCTTAAATTCTGCTTCAGGATTTCTGTTTATCATATGAGGCATCATATGAAAACAGCAAGAAAAAAGGTTGGGGATAATTTTGCAAGCTGGTCAAAATGCTTATAAGCCCAAGGTTTTCAAATCTGACTACAAGGCTGAATTGAGTAAAGGATTATAAAGATCAGTCATAGTTTTTTGGAAACCATACAAATGTTAATAACATTGCATGTTTACATATGCAATGTTTAGAATATATACTAGCTTTTCTCATTGGTATTATTTTTCAAAATTATTGATCAAGAAAGCAAATGGATTCAGGCAGATTTCTGCATTTATATAGTGCCTTTCCTTTATGAGTGAATGATTTCAGACCTTCCACCATCACCTACTACCCCACTATATGGCTGCCAAACCCTCCTCCTTCCCTACCACCCCAGCTTTGGTCTTGGTCTTTTCCTTTTGCTGCTGCAGCCCCGTTGTTGCCTTAGAACCCACATTCAGCCCCAGTCCTTTGCTGCCTCAAAGACAGTCTTGGGACAGGTGCTTTAGGTGACTTTATATGCCCTAGGGTGGGGACAAGGGCATAAAAATGTAGAAGAGGGCAGTCCCAGAATCCACATGTTTCTGTACCACTCCCCTGCCCTGTCCTTCCAACTGGGCCCAGGACCCTCCATCCCACCTTTGGTGTCTACTCAGTTGCTTAGACCCAAGCTTCCTGCACTAAGTTTTGAAAAAATGCTCAAGAGAGTGGTAGCTTCCTCTGGATGTAGCTCAATCACATTCTCAACTCTTGGTGTATTCCAGAGACCAGCCTGTTGCAGGAACTACAAGGAGTCGGGACACTGAGACGTTTGGCAAGAAGCAGCATTTATTAGTGCCGACACCGGCTCAGCAGATTTCTATCCAAAGGCTGAGCCCTAAATACAGCAGGGCCATGCCTTTTATACTTTTTCTACAAAGTTAAGGAGGAGTCATCACCCAGGAACCATTGCAGTGGGAGCTATTAGATCACTATAGGTGTATTCAGGATGCTAGTTATATTTTAATCTATCTCTGTAAAGGTTACCCGGATACTTATTATAAACTAATGGGCTTCCATAACCATGATCAACCAGCTGTTTCCTCCCACTGAGTCCTGGTTGGGGGGATACATTGTTACATTGTTTCAATCTCAAGCACCCAAGTGCCTTGTGATTCCTCTATATTCCTGAAGCCTCAACAGAAACTTTGTGTCCTTGGCTTCCTACTACAAGCCGCTTTGCAACTATGGCTCCCTAACCAACATCCAACTGAAAAGGGACAGACAGAACAGCAGGGAGGTGAAGACAGCACTTTCTTTCCCAAAAGAAGCAAGACTATGAATTTGGGAATAAAAGGACTAAGAAGGGCTCAGCAAGGGATGCTCATAAACAATGATGAAACTTGGGATATATATCAACGACCTTTAAAATGACCAAACATTTGATTCAAGCATTCCATTTCTGGGGATTGAACGTGGGAAGATAAATAAGGTCAAAACAAATGGAGTAATATACTATTTTCAAAGATGAGAAGTTTTAAATGGTAAAGATGAAATTATTCCCATTTCACTGATGAATAAACCGAGGCACAGAGAGGTCAAAGAACTTGTCCAAACCATACAAATGTTAATAACATTGCATGTTTACATATGCAATATTATTACTAGCTTATCCAAGCTAGTAAGAGGTGAAACCATGATTCAAAACTAAGAAGTTTGGGCCCAGAGGCCATGCTCTTCATCACTCCACTCTCTTGCTTATCTCCTGTGTGCTCACAGCCCCCAAGACACTGTTCTCAGTATTTCCCCTTCTCTGTGTATCTGTTTTCCTTCACTAGAAAGACAGGACATATCTTATTTTCCAAGTGCCTTGCACATAGGAAACCCTCAAAATGTGTATTGAGTCTAACAGAACAGTTCATAAGTAAGTTGTCTAATCATTGGAATTTATGCTCCTAACTTTACAGAATTTTCTGGAAATTAGGACATAGATATACATAAAAATACACAGATTTAATAGTGAATCTTAAGAAAAATAGTTTTCTTAGCTACTGCCCTTTCCTGGTTTTGGGTTATTGAATAATTTAAATGGCAGATCCAGAATTTATTTTTTAATATGACTTTCTAAATAGGAAATCCCAAGACACTCTCACCATTATATTATTTGAGAGCAAGATTCATGTAATTTGTTTTTTCTTACACTGAGAGTGCCCAATAAATATTAAACACTGATACCACCATTAACACTATAATATTATGAAGAGGAAAACAGTAAAGCTTTTGTTTTTAAAGGAGAATTTGTGGTTAGAGGAGGAAAATGAGAAAGGAATGGGTTATGTCTCTTATATTTACAGTAAAAATACTAAATCGGGGGGGAAGAATCAGTGAGACTGATGGGTGATGGTCACATGAATGTATCAGATGTCAAACTTCATTGAGCTATACACTAAGATATTTGTGCATTTTATTGCATGTACCTCAAAAATAATAATACAATATGGATTGTTTTAACCACTCTACTCTTCTGGATTTTACCACCACCATAAATAAAATAAGGAACACATATTACATCTCACAAAAAAAAATAACGATTTTGGGTATTAGTAAATTAAAATCCAGTTTGTGTAGAAAATTAAAAGAAAACAAAACTAAATCTGATGAAAATTTATGGGACCTGTGAATATGAAACGACTAAACAACCACCAAAAATTAATTTAAGGAAATGGAGGTAGAGAATTCCCCAAAAAAACTGTGGACACGTAAATTCACCTCTGGTTTATTTAGTGACTTGCAGTGTTTCAAGGTCTCTGCAACATTTTACAGGCCAGTTCTCTCAGCCCTGACCACTCTACTCATAATAAATCCAAACAGCATCTTTGTCCTGCCCTCTCAGCTTTCCCAGGAGTGTTTACAAAACTCAGATCAGAAATGTTCAAAGAGAAAATGATCCCCTGATAAGGAGGTTCAATTTTGATATTCAACCAAATCAGAAGTGACAAGAAAACTTTCACTGGTACCCACTATTTGCTTTGGATAAACACCATAATATTACTCAGGGTATTACTCAGGCTTACCCACATTTGGAGGATAATCCACTTGACTAAAAATCTACTGTTTAAATGTTAATCACATCTAAAAAATACCTTCACAGCAACATCTAGATTGATGTTTGACCAAAAACTGGGTACCAGAGCATAGCAAGGTGACACATGAAATTAACCACCACAACAATGCATATTCTCTATTATACCAGTTATTGCAGCTACATTTCATTTAGCCAATTGTAAGAGACATAATTTCAGACTTCTCCTTGAAACAAATCAAACCAGTCCTTCTTCAAACTGTGCAAGATTTCTGTATACTACACTCTATATCAAACATCCATTGGCCAGTCTCTTGGACTACACATTCCCCAACAGTAGTTGATACCATTTCTTGGTATCAACAGGACAGCTTTGACCCCTCCTTAGCTACATATTTCTGTTCCACAAACACTTCCACGAAGCACCACAGTATAAAGTATTATTATATTCCACCGCTGTGTATCACTCATCAATCAAATTATCTCAGTTGCTTTGATACAGATAAGTAACTGCAATTCTTCTGTTTGTAAATCTGTGTCTTGGATCGAACATTCATGGCATCTATACAGTGAACGAAAACACATGAAGTATTCCATCTCTAATGAAAGTTTAATCGTGATCTGATAGCAGGGGCTCACAGTGAGCCCAGAGCAGCAGCAGTTGGGTGGCGTGATCACTCCTTGCTGGTCAGAAGCAGGAATGGCGCACTCCATCTGGCCGTCTGTGCCAGCCGTCTTGCTTCTCCTGCCAGACGTCTCTCTCATCTTAACTTCCTTACAGTTCCTCACATTATGGCCGTAGAAGTCTCGGACCAGAAACAAATATCCCACGAGCTGGATTTAGAGGAGATAACTAGGAAAATTTCATTTCTGAACAAATGGAGGGAAATCTTTAGTTACCATGGGTAAGATGTTCTCATTTTCTCATTTCTCTAGAACCAGAGGGATTTTAGGTGTTTAAGTAATCAGCTTTTATGCTCCTCAATGAGAAGCCTCCATTATAGATTTACATTTAAAATGCTTCAGGTATAACTAAGTGCGGAAAGAGACTCCCTAACCAGGTTGGGTTTGAGGTTTGAGGGTATGAGGGTTGAATAGCGTGAGTAATTTACTTTGTTTTCTTTTCCATTTATAGGTTGGGAACCCATAACACAACTCCTCAGGTAATTACTTTTCTCAAAGCCAATGTGTTTTCCTCAAGCTGCTTCTTCAAACAATCACATTAACAACATAATCTGCACTTATTCTATGCACATAATGTCACTCAGGCACCCAGCATTTAATGTGTGAAGACATAAAACTAGAAAACCTGTTGAAGATCTTTTCTTCCACTCTCTTTTTTCATAAAAATCTCTTCCTGCTTTTAAGAGTACTTTTCATCATTAAGAGCACCATATGGTTATTATTTTAGAAAAAAGTAATTTAGAATCTAGCATTCTTACACTTGTGAATAACACTACATACTGACATCCAAGTGCTTCAGTGACCCTGAAGAAAAGTAGTTTTGAAAACAGTTATCATCTTTATTCAGCTTCTGAAAAATTATTTTCCTTCACCATTTTCAAATAAGGGGAAGATGACTGAATTCAGGTGCTAAAAAGTATTTTAAACTCTGTTATACAATGTGAGATGAAAGATGCTTTTATCTCATGTAACCTGAAAAGGTTAGAGGTAATGGACTTTGTGTTTCAGATATAAATTCAATCACTGAACAAACACAGCACAAAATATTAAGGTGGTTTTCCTGGCATTAATAGATGATATGATCAAACAGTGGAATTATTCATATTTTAACTATAACACTGCAGCATCTTGCTCCAAGTAACCTGTCATCAAAAGTCTTATTTGTGCTAAAACTATCTTAACTGTAGTCTAAATTAGAATCAGGGAGATAATGCTTCTATTTTGGTCCTGGAAGTATTAAATGGAGATAGCTACCATTTTGGGGAATGGAATATTCAACAGATAAAACAATCTTTGAAAAGAAAAGTAAATAAATAAATGTCACTGTTATGTTTTATACAAGGTGGGGAAAACCCACTGCCACAAATACAAAGATTTTCCATTTGATACGATACATTTTCTATCATATCCCATCAGCAGTCTGTAACTTGGATGCTGTGTTTCTGAGATAAGAAGCATTTTAGCCTCTAGGAATCCAGAAAAAAGAAGGCAGTTTCCTTCATGTTTTAGCTACCAATAGAGCAGACTCGTTTCATGACAATAGCATAGAAGTTAAGTAAATTGGAAAAAGAGTTGATGTCAAAGCTGTAAGAAGCAATCAAGAAAAGTACAAATAGATCATTTTCTTAAAGGTGGAGGGTGGATTATTTGTAAAGAAGAGAATCATTATTACAATAATAATTATTACTCACTTTTTGGGGTACAGGAATCTGAATTAAAAGGAAGTAATGTGACTTGGTTTACTGGCCAGTTAACAACATAATTAGAAATACCTTGTATAAACTGGAAAGATTCACCCATTGTTTATAAAATGTCTTCTCAAAACAAGAGACAGTGACATTTACATTCTCCTCCAAACATAATTTCAAGTCAAGGTCTTGATAGCATTAATTATGTTTCCATAGTTACATTTAACCTCTCCCAGTCACATAAAACTTAGGAGAAACCCTTTTGACACAGACACTGGGATTTTTCTGCCTCTTTTATTGCTATTTAACAAAATTTTCAGACATCTTTAAAAGGGAGGCAGCATTTTCTGAACGCTGATATTTCAGAGAGAGAGAGAGAGAAAAAAAAGAAAAAAAATTAAGAAAGGTCATCACAGGCTCTGTTTGCTTTGCTTTTTGGTGGTGGCATTTTATGCAGAATTGTGAAGGCAACCATATATCCGCTGATGAAACTGAAGATGGGACAGGAATACCTCAGCCCAAAGGACACGGACGTTTGCCATCAAGTAGCCTTTGCTCTATCCCCAAGCCCTCCATCATCTCTTCACGATCAGGTGGCTTTTCTATCTTCGTAGCAATGGCGGTGGTAAGTATAGCTTGTCAATTAAACATGAAAGGAAACACAATCTTCCCCAAACAACAAGGCTGGGGAATCTTATCTGCTGTCATGTGAGAGTATTATGGAAGATCAGGCTACAGACTGGTTGTTATTGGTAAAAGGAGAATATCATTAAAATGACTTATTTATGGTATTTTTCAAGGACACTGGTGATGTTACAGTCTTTTCCTCCTGAACTCTGAGAGTCTTTCCTTACTTATTTCCACAATTTGATGGTTAAATTTGAGGGAGTGAGGGAGTCAATTCAAATAATTTACTATATAAGCTAGGGTAAGGCAGGTGGTGAGCACTGCAAATAGGTAAAACAACAGGGGAGACAGGAGCCTGTGTGTGTGCGCAGGAAAGTAGGGGGGCCCATGCCAGGCCTGGGACAACGGCCTGACCTCAGGAAAGAAGCCCTTTCTGGGGCTGCCCACTAACAGAGATTTGAACAGAACCCAGTATCTGGGGATCCATGTGATCTGTAGGCTACTGGTCCGAGGAACCCAGTGCTCGCATCAAAACCAGACCAGGGTGCGGGCCAGGGGTGAAGGCAGAGACCCAGACAGGAGGCAAAGCAGGCAGCATCTCCTCGTCTCACTGGTGGAACAGGCTGGTGCTGCAGGCAATGCCCTGGCAAGTGTGCAAAGGGCAGCTGTCCTGGTCAAAAAGGCAAGATCAGGAGCTGAGGGAGCTAAGCCAGTGGTGGAACAGGGGAAACATACTAGCGAGGGGGAGACACCCCTCCAGTCGGACTGCCTCCACTATGGCTCTTGCAATCCTGGTGCAACTCAGGGCTCCTCAGGACATTCTCCCCACATTCACCCTGTCTTCCCAACCTCCACGCTACATTCTGGAGCCTCAGGCAGAGACCACTCCTCAGGGCCCTAAGAACAAGCTCTGGAGGCAGCACTTCCTTCCTGAGGAATGCTTGCAGAGCCGTACTCAGCAGTCAGGCCCCCAGGTCCACAGGGCCATGCTAGGGGAAGGAGTGGGTGGGGACTGGGACCCCTTTGCCGATGCCACGTGGTCTCCATCTGCTTCTTGAGCACAGAAGCCGGGCTGGATCTCCTGCACTACTGCCAACCCTCAATATAGCCTTTCCTTAGGTTTCCCAAATGGGACATCATCACGTACAGGGACTATAGGCCCTATGGTCTTTCTCATCAGACATGTACTCAGGCTTCAGAGAGCAACTCTACACTGTCATATTTGCCGGACAAATGTACTAGGAGACTCACTCCCTCTTTCTCCTTATTGCAAATATTCTTGCCTCAATCTACCTTTCCTCTCTTGTTCAAATGCCCGATGAAACAGGAAGATAGGCCAGCAAGGCTCCATGAGATGCTGCACTTTGCTCCTTGGCCTCACAGTGCCTGAATGGTGCCTCAACTTATGTCACATGAACCTAGATAACCCCTCTCCTTCCGGGTGATGAAGACAGGTGATGCATAACCCTGGCAGTCTCCAGCCTTAGTGCTTATTTTATAAGCGTGTATTTCCAATACTTTAGAACCAGAAGTTAGAGCAACTATCTATGTTTTACTGGACAAGATAATATTTTTAATGAACAATCTTTAATAAAAATGTGTTTCTAGCTCTGTAATGGACTTCTTTGGCAAATGTCATTTTAAAATATAAACATATGTGAAAATAGGCTAACATTTCTATGAAAAAGAGAAAAAACTGTGATTCCATATTGGTATTTTTCTGTATATGCATACAGAAATCCCAGAAAACTCCATAAAATACAACAGTGAGGGTGGGAAAGCATGAGACATGGGTGGGAGGGAGTTTTTTCAGCATACCTTTTGTATTCTCTACATTTTCTCAGCATATCTTTTTGTATTCTCTGGATTTAGGTCATGTAAATGTACAACCTATTTTTAAAAACACACATACAAATTTTAAAAATAGAAAAAAGCATCCACAGATGTTTCCAAAGTCTTGTAGTCTCTCTATTGTGGAGGCGGGAGAGTAGATATGAATTCTCCCACTTACCCACAAACACAGATATGATGTAACTGGAGACCTGCCCATTGACTTTTCCAAGGTAATTCTCTCCCTTTGGGAGAGCCTGGGATACAAAAGAAGCAGACTACCACCCTAGCCTGAAATGGAGTGGATGGAGTGTTAAGGAAGTCCCAGAAGTAGAGATAATTGATGATTTCCTAAAAAAATGAATTTGGACTTATTCTCATCATGTGGGCCAGATGATAGTGTGGCGTTTAAATATCAGTAGCTTTGATTAAACACACCCTGGGATTTCAAGATGATGAGCCTTGGGACTCTAAATACTTGTGTCCAGGAAGGCCATCTGGAAACTTGACCAATTCTAATCAACATTTCGGCAATACGGCCACCTGGTGAATTACCAGAGCTACTGAATCCTAACACTGACTTGGGTCTTTTTGTCATTCTACTGATCTTTTCCCTCCTCTGTTTGGAGTAGGGATGCCTGCAGTTTCCTGACATTAGCACACAGTCCTTGCTGAGAATCTGCTATGAAAGTAGGGGGTGGGTGAAATACCCCACACACCTTCCCTTTCCCCAGCTCTCCCATTCTCACATTTTGTTGCTGTATCTCCAGTCCTACAGCCTTCTTCCTCCTCCAACTTAATATCTTATTAGTGTGTGTGGTGTAGTGAATGACGGTCAGGGCTGCTGGCCTAGGTGAGACTGTGGTGAGGGTGAGCATCCTCCTCTGGGCGGCTTACAGCCCCACCCAGCAGTCTGCTCTCCTCCAGTGCCAGCTCTCTTCTTCTTCCACAGCCAGGCCCTTCTGCAGGACTCAGCCTGGAATACATTCCTCTGGCCTCTTTTATTGGCAGCCAATAAATAGATCCCTGATGTATTTGTAATACCACCCAGCAGAATCATATTAAAAATGTAATCCTGGGAGAGCAAAATATTCTGGGGAGACTCAGATGAATGAAGCTGTAATAGAGCATAACAGGAAATGGGATGGCTTTGGAGGAACAGGAAACACAGCCCTTCACTAAAGTCTGGCTGATGGATGGGCCTCAGTAGATGCTCATTCAGTTAATTCACTGCTATGGACAATCCCCTGTGGAAGCATGTGCCCCTTCAGATGCATGCTCTGCCCTTCTCCACCCTGCTTTCTGCCCAGGAGACTTAAGTGTAGGGACTCCCTCCTCCTCTGGCTTCCTGGAGAGTTTAAACAGTGGGAGCCTCGGAGGGGGCCTGAGGGAGAGAAGAGAATAAAGTCAGGTTGTGCTTAGCTGACTGAATCCCTCTCCTCTGATGGCAGGCCCCTCCCCAGGACTTTCTCCTTCCTGTTTCACGTAACCATTCCTTCCTGCCGCCCCTTCAGGTCTAGGGGACATAATGACTTCTTACTTGCCAGCCCTGGGACCCTGCACTAGCCGTTGTCATTTCCCTACATCTTAGTAAGTTGTCCCTGTCTTAAACTCTTCTCAAGTTAATTATCCTGACTTGGTACCATCTGTTTTCTGCAGAGACCCAAACTGGTACAAGTTGGAAGGCTTGCATTTGGGTCCTGGAAGTACCATATATGAAATATGTGACCTTGGGCATACCACTTAACTGCTCTAGGCCTCACGTCCTTTAATGGTAAAACAAAGGGCTTAATTAGACTTTTTAAAATTCAGCAAATACTTATTGCGGACCTACTATGCATTAGGCGCTGCCCCAGATGCTGAGAAATCGGTGGTGAATATGATCAAGCTAAGAGCCTACCACTCTATTTGCGGCAGTAGGAAAGAAATGTCTTCTCAGGACTAATTCCAAAATCTTTGATTCCACAATAGCCAGTAATTTTCAAGGCAAGATTTAGGGAAGGGTTTCAAAGAGAATTATTCTACCTCAAGTTGGGGGTGGGTGTCATGGAGAGCACTGGACAGGGCCGGGTGGTCACAGGGACAAGGGGCAAGGCAGTCTGAGTAAGGGAAGTAGGCTGCTGGAAAGAATAATCCAGAACTTCTGTCTTCCAGTGCATGTGTGCATGTATGTGCACCCACACTCGAGATAATGATCCTCACTGTCATCATCACAGCAGTCAGGAAAGCAGGTATTTATTACAAATCCTGGAAAAGTAACAAAGTGAAAGAGAAAAACTATAAACCGGGCTTGATTATATTAAATAATAATGATCATTACCGTCATTCATTAGAACCATTTACCATTTGTGTCTGGTTACCAGGCAGTATAACAGCACATGCATATCAGTGCTTATGTGTCAAGTTCATCTTGTTATAAATTGTATTTGAAGTGAAAGTAAATGCTGCACAGGTAACATGAGTCATCTTGGCTGCCACACTGGCCAGAGCACCTGGCCTGGGAAGCGCGCAGCCCCTCTGTCATAAGGTCTCCCCGAGATGCTTCTGGACAGCGACCCTCCCGAAGCTGGAGATGGCAGCTGGAACAGAAACAGGAGTGTGCTTTAGCTTGCAAAGTTTTGTAACTGAATTTGAAGTCAAAGCCTTCTCAGTCTCGATGGTCTTCATCTCTCACATTCACACAGGTTTCTCCTCCCCCATTCCTGCCAGTCTCTGGTCTTTTTCATCTGTGTTGGGACTCTCTAGAGCACACGATGTTCTGGTGTAGACAGGCTGTGTGTTAGCTCCACATTTGCCCGGCACTTACTGTTCCCAGAGGCCTTTTCCATACCTCCTCTCCCTCAACAGTAGCATGATGTGGACCCAGCAGGGGTTACCCCCATTTCAGGGTAAGCAAATAAAGTCTTCGAGAGGTTGGGCAATCTCTCCAAATTTACGTGGCCAGGCTGGAGTAACGTTTTTCCTCTGTGCCGTGGAGCTTGATGTCAGGGAAGCGCTTTCCTGTCATTTTTAGTTCTCTGCTAGGATGCCAGGGGCTAGGGGCCTCTTTGTCTGTGGTGCATACTGATTCTGTGTCCTCCAAGAGCTGCAGGCTGTGTGCCGTCTGCTCCCTCAGCTTGACTTGCTGTTGCCCTTGGACACCAGACAGATCAGTTTTCTTTGAGAGCAGTTCTGGGCCCTTAAACACACTGAAATGCACCTGCATGATTTCTCTGTGGATTCGGTGTTTTCCTTTGAGAGCGGGAACTCAGATGGCCAGGAAGTAAACTCCAGCATGAAACCAGACCTTGGTCTGACTCAGGAAGGCCGTTCCAGCCGCCTGCTTCCCCTGCATCTGTCCTTCTTAGGAACCATTAGGGCCTCATCCATGCACTGCCAGGAAGAGGTACAGTGGCTCTGGACCAACGGGGCTCCATGTGTCTATTAAAGTTCCACACTGTTCGCTGGCTCCAAATGCCTGTGTGTGATATGCAAAGCCCTCCTGGGTCAGCCCCAAGGAGCTTTCCACCTACTTCCTGCCTAGTGATCCTAGGATACACAGCCAGTGTTCTAGTGCCACTGAACAACCCCTGTCCCCGGACACCCTGGTGTGGTCTGCCCCAGAGGGTGGGATGTGAGTCTTTGCTGGAGCATGGGAGCTTATAGGCATACATCATTCAATAACATTAAATAGCCTGAGTTACTAATTCATGGGAAAGTTGGGCCTTCCCCACCCTGGCAGGCCAGGGAGAAAGACTCAGTAAAGGGACAGCCCACGTTCACAGCACTTTACCACTTCTTATCTCATTTTTTAATTAAAAAGAGCTTTCATAAGCAATAGTTTCTAGCATAATTCAGTAACACCATTTTATTTCCATGATATTTTTAAATGATGTATGGTATGGTAAGTGATCTTGATTCCCATTTAAAGATGTGATATAAAGGGTCCTTTTTAAATAAATGTTTTTCTAACCTAGAAAGTAGCCCAAACTAATGACAAACATTAATTAAATAATGATTGACACTCAAAAATGACAGCAGTCACAAGGATGGCACATCTAAGATTAAAGCTGAAGAGGCAGCCTGATGCTGTTAGGATGGGTGCAGCCCCCAGCTCTGGTTCTACTAGTGGGGTGACCTTCAGCAAGTTCTTCTCTGTAAAAGAGGATAATAACCTACCCACCTCAAAGAATTAAATTAACATCATGAATGTAAAGCACTGGAGCCCAGTCCCTGAAGCACAGAAAATGCTCAGTAAACACTAGATGCCATTTGCCAGCTTAGTACAAATGCAACCTCTTCCATGAAGCCTTCCTGACTGCTTCAGTCGGAGAGTACTTCAGTTCTCTTTCCTTCCTTTGTTCTCTCATGGTATTTTGTATTTGACTTACAGAACTTCACAAATTCTATCATATACACAGCTGTGAGATATTAGACTTTTTACATATCTATATCCCACCTAGGACCTAGTATGTACTAAATGATCACTACATCTCTGATAATGAATAGATTCCCTTTTATTCATGTTTGGTTCCCTGAGGAGTTCTACAAAATCCTCTTCAATCTCAATGTACAGTATCCAGGAACCTTAAAGATATGGGGCAAGAGAACAGAGAATGTTTCTTGAGCATCATTCCAATCACTGTTGTACTCAGGTTAAAAACACTCAGGCTAGAGTCTGTCTATTCCTTTTTTTCTGGAGCAAGGGAGAAAGACGCAAAGATGGGAGAGGCAGGGCTTACAGCATCACGGACAAAGGCTGGGGAGGCGTAAGGGCAGAGCAGCAGCCTGCGGAGGACCACACAGGGGCGAAGGAGGCAATGGAAGCTGAGACAGATACAAGGGACAAAAACCGGATGGGACAGCAAGGTGCAGGGTTGACACACTAAGCCTTCAGGATAAAATATCCTAAGGGAACCTACTGTGAATCTTTTGCATAGGACCTGACAATTATAACAGAGTGATGGAGTAATATGAAAACCTGCATGGAGGAAGGGGTCAGGCCCACCTCCATGATTTCACCACGTTACTTAAGACTGTTTGATGAAGAATGTGCTTAGGAAGAATTATTTTTGACTCACTTATGTCCCCCCTCTTCAGAAGCTGCGGCAAAGCCTCTTTGGAAATACAGTCCATGCCTTCAGCTCTGACTGGAAAAAGGCCTGTTTCAGGTTCCATGAACCTTCTTCTGACCTGGCTTTTGCTTTGGAAGTGGGAAAGGTAACAGGCAATAATTTTAAAAATCTGAATCCTATATTCCCTATCCATATTTCCCTCCATCCTCATCCTTATGAATGCATGCTTTCAGTATAATCATTTACAGAAACATATTTATAAGTTAAAAATTAACCTTAAATGATAACAGATTGTTTAAAATTATAACATACTGTCTGGGTTGTAACAAAGTCTCAGACTCCTTTTTCTACCCAGTGTCCTTCCAAATTCTAGTTTTTCTGACTCTTCTTTCCAAGTTCTAAGCATCCCTCAGGATTCAGAAGGCAGGAAGAGATCGAGGAGCTTCTTTATGGCTTGTTTAAATCTCAATAATGCATGTCATTGATTACCTGTCACAGGGAATTTCACAGGCTAGCCAACTAGTTCCTTACCTCCTACAAGTCTAAAAGTTTGCTATGAAGCAGAGGCATAGAGGAGGCAGGTGGAAGAGGACATATATCCCCAGGTGCCAGTCTCCAGGGCTCCACAAAGAAACTGGTCATTGCAGATCCCAGCCTGTCTGGGGGAAGGGCTGGCACACATCGAGTCCTTTCAATGAGCCTGGGGATGCTGTGAACCAGGGGGAAAGGGCTGCAGAGATAACAGAACCCATTTCCAAGAGGCCTCATTTGGAATGCTGCCCTGGAGGGTTGGGTCACAACTGTAGAGCCCCATTCCCAGCCTTCAGATACCTCGCTGTTCCCCCTCCCCACTGCAGGGAGGTGCCCGAGGCATTCAGATGGCTGTACAAGAATCCATCATCAAATACTTGTTGTTTGCCAGGAAGGGAAAAGACTGTAACTTTCACAGGTAAGAGGCCTGTGAGAAGTGCTTGAAAGAGTTACCCATTTCCCGAGAATCTGTATGCCAAATGATTAGAAGGGAAAATCCCCTGGGTTGCCCCAGCAAGGGGACTTGCCCTCTGAGGCAGAAATGGCTCTGGCTCTCCCAGAGGGACTGAGGAGACTTCTTTTGGAATCACACTCAGTATTCAATTGCAGGAATAATCTTGACAGCTTTTATGCTCTATTGCAGACCACCCTGTAAAGTGAAGCGGCAGGTCGCAGGGGCGCTTACTTGACAATATTTGATGAGAAGCTCCAATCTAGCAATTCCAGGGAGGAACAGAAGGAGTGATGAAAACCCTAATAAATGAAGGATTCATCCTCCTACTTAACCAGGCTGACAAAGTACAGCGCTTGGTATTTGCGTATTTTAAAAATCTGTTCAAATTACTTTACTTAGAAGTTAACAAATCCCTATCATGTGCAAAGCTCTGCACTTGACGTTAGACAGAATTTAAGTAAGTAAAAGGCACATATCTGTGCTCAGGATAAGGTATCACCCAAAACAGGAACTAAATGTATGATTTATCCTAAGACCATGAATTGCCAGATTCCTAACAAGCAGAGCCAGAAATGGGAATTCTTCATACAAGTGATTTATTAAGGGAATGCCCTGCTGGGGAGAAAACATTTTCCCTTGTTCCCTTCTAGGTTCTCAGGAGGGTCTAATAACTCAATTGACATAGGTAGATGAACAGGAGAAAAACAAAAGTTTAATAACCTCCTGCATTCATGGGAGAGGCCCAGGAAAACCGAGTAGCTCCCCAAAATGGCCAAAGCCATCACCTTAAATACCATCTCCAACTAAAGACAAAAGAATAAGTCATGGGGTGGGGAGTGGGTTCTGGGAGGTTACCAGGAAAAGCACAGGGTAAATTGGCCATGTGGATTGAAGTCCCTGCCTTCTCCACTGATACCAGTGTTAGAGATCTTAGATGTCCCCTTTGTCCTGGCTTGGTGAGGGAAAGACCCTTACAAAGGTTGATTTCCCTTCTCCCTGTGAATGTCCTTACAAAAGGGTGACTTCTACCCAGTTTTCAGAGCTCTTGTCTCTCCCGGTCTTCAGTAATGTCCAGCCTCAGTCTGATCCCACAGGAGCTCTGGAGCATCAACTGCCCCATCCTCAGATAAGGGAGCAGGGCTTTTGCACCCCCCACCCCAGTCAGGCACTGGCTTTGGGCCATCCTTCGGGAGGGAGGTATAACTCCTAGTCACTGCTGGGCAAGGTGGCTCCAATTCTTCACAGAAAGGTGAACACAGGAGCCACTAGTAGCAGTACCCAAAGCAATACAATACGGTGCTGGACACAGGGAGTGCCAAGGAGTGTAGGCTACAGGTTAGTAAGGGCATCGTCTGGAGTAGGTTCAAAAGATGCATAGGACAAGATCAGGAGGAAAGGACAAACATTAAAGGCAGAGAAGAGCATGAGAAAGGCGTGGGCGTAGAATGTGGAAATATGTTTAGGGGACTGGTCTGTTTGGGGCAGAGGGTTTGCAAAATGGAAATCTGGGAGATGAAACTAGATGATCCTTTGGAGCTGAACTTGGCCCCTGTAGTGGGTTGAATAAAGAGTTCAGATCAATCCCTACCAGTTTGGGAGAGGACAGTGATGGGACCCAGTGTGGGTGGTTCAGGGTGTGGTCAGCTGAGATCCCCAAGAGAAATAATGTGCTGTGTGGTGAAGCCAGTTCCAGTGACGGCAGAGAGGACAAGGCTCTCTGTGGCATCCTCATCGTGTACGTTGAGGAAGTAATCAAATAGACTCACCCTGCATCAAAGTGGAGACCCTCCATACTCATTCGGTAGGTGACAATCCATTCCAGTGTTTCCCTACCCCATCTGCTGCATTGTAGCTTATGTGCCATAAGCAAGCAGGTGCAGGAGCAAGCCCTGGCTGTGGCACTTTCTGGCATCCTGTGGGCTGCAGGAGAAGCTCAGAAGGTCACCGTCTGTCTTATCACTGGGGACACTTACATCGCCTCAACTCCTGACTACTCTGGAGATGACTTCACTGAGCGGGTGAGTTCATTCCTGCCCACCCTGCTGTAGAAAAGGTCAGTGGAGCCTGAGCAGGCACTAGACTCACCATGGGAATAAAGGTGGAGCCCCGTTAATGCTCCCATGAGTGTCTGATGTGACCAAAGGCTTCTTCCAAAGAGGCAAGGACCAAGGGTTGTAAGTGATTCAAGCAGCCAAAATAGAGAATCCTGATGTGAATTTCTCCTTCCAGAATTCACAGTGATCAAGAATTTCCCATACCTGAAATCATCATAAACTGCATTTGCATATCTACTGTCTTAAACACAGCCAAATTCTACCCATTAGGGAAAAAAATATGCCCAGTTTTACTGCTCAAGATAATCATATTGGCTTAAAACAGGAATGAAAAGCGAGGCCAGTAGCCTCCCAATTCTGCCATTATGTTTTAGATGGCCTTATGTAAGATAATATGTCATTTTTTAGCAATACGATTTTTCAATTAAATGAAAAACTCCCTTGAGGTAAAAACAGTGAGTTGACATCTTAGAGATGTAACTTTGATCTTCCTTTTCACTTTTATCTTCTTTTTCTCATATATAGCTCTGGCTGTTTGAACTTTTAGAGAAAGAAGCCACAGAGAAATTCATCTATGATCATTTACAATGTGTAAGTGTTTAAGTGTTGAGATAATTCCTTTATGTTGAACTGATCTTATAGGAATCTTCTTTCTTTTATAAAGTGTATTGCTAATGATGCTTGTTAAGAAAACCAGGTCATTTTGAGAGCTAAGAAAGGGTGGAATAAGAGGAAGAGAAGCCCACCTCTCCCTCCCTACAACCTAGAAGGAGGCCAGATCACACAGACCACTCACAAATGCCTCTTTCTCCTTGGCTAATCAAACCCAGAGAATAATACTATAGCGGGCATATAGCAAGATTTCTTTTGTGGGAAGAGAAAATGTTAAAGCAGTCTTGCCTCATCTACTGGATAAAATGCAAAAATGATTGACAACTAAGGTCCTAGTCTAAATTACCAAAATGACAGCTTACATTGACACCAAGGAAAAGACTTCTGGTCTGAAAGAGGTGGCCCCTGTCCACAGCTTCTAGTAGCACCTTCCACACAATGTCCTCCCTGCAATGGTTCTTCCCCACCCCTAGGAATGGTGGAAAATGGAAGGTGCTTTTTAAGATTCCTCTGCAGAGAAAGAAATGAAAGTTGATATTCTGAAGAATCAGAACTCTATGGTGCAAAAGCAAAGAACAATTAGCAGGATAACCATGAAGCCATACAACAGTAGGCCATAAGGGAAAGGGAACTGTGGTCCATGAGACCCAAAACTCCATTACTTTCTTTTTTTTTTTTAATTTTTTATTAAGGTATGATTGATATACACTCTTATGAAGGTTTCACATGAAAAAACAATGTGGTTACTACATTTACCCATATTATTAAGTCCCCCCCATACCCCAATGCAGTCACTGTCCCTCAGTCCCCTTTTCCCTCTCTCCCCATCTGCCCCCCCACACCCCTCCCCTTTGGTAACCACTAGTTCATTCTTGGAGTCTGTGAGTCTGCTGCCATTTTGTTCCTTCAGTTTTGCTTCATTGATATACTCCACAAATGAGGGAAATCATTTGGCATTTGTCTTTCTCCACCTGGCTTATTTCACTGAGCATAATATCCTCCAGCTCCATCCATGTTGTTGCAAATGGTAGGATTTGTTTCTTTCTTATGGCTGAATAATATTCCATTGTATATATGTATCACATCTTCTTTATCCATTCATCTACAGATAGACACTTAGGTTGTTCCATATCTTGGCTATTGTAAAAAGTGCTGCAATAAGCATAGGGGTGCATATGTCTTTTTGGATCTGAGAAGTTGTACTCTTTGGGTATATTCCAAGAAGTGGGATTCTGGGGTCAAATCATATTTCTATTTTTAGTTTTTTGAGGAACCTCCATATTGCTTTCCACAATGGTTGAACTAGCTTAGATTCCCACCAGCAGTGTAGGAGGGTTCCCCTTTCTCCACATCCTTGCCAGCATTTGTTGTTCTTAGTCTTTTCAATGCTGGTCATCCTTACTGGTGTGAGGGGATATCTCATTGTGGTTTTAATTTGCATTTCCCTGATGATTAGTGATGTGGAGCATCTTTACATGTGTCTGTTGGCCATCTGAATTTCTTCTTTGGAGAACTGTCTTCATATCCTCTGCCCATTTGTTAATCGGGTTATTTGCTTTTTGGGTGTTGAGGTGTGTAAGTTCTTTATATATTTTGAATGTTAACCCCTTGTCAGATATGTCATTTACAAATATATTCTCCTATACTGTAGGATGTCTTTTTGTTTTGTTGATGATGTCCTTTGCCATACAAAAACTTTTTAGTTTGATGTAGTCCCATGAGTTCATTTTTGCTTTTGTTTCCCTTTCTCGAGGAGATGGGTTCAGGAAGAAGATGCTCATGCTTATATTCAGGAGATGTTTGCCTATGTTGTCTTCTAAGAGTTTTATGGTTTCATGACTTACATTTAAGTCTTTAATCCATTTCGAGTTTACTTTGTGTATGGGGTTAAACAATAATCCAGTTTCATTCTCTTGCACGTACTTGTCCAGTTTTGCCAACACCAGCTGTTGAAGAGGCTGTCATTTCCCCATTGTATGTCCATGGCTCCTTTATTGTATATTAATTGACCATATATGGTTGGGTTTATATCAGGGCTCTCTAGTCTGTTCCATTGGTCTATGGGTCTATTTTTGTGCCAGTACCAAATTGTCTTGATAACTGTGGCTTTGTCACTACTCCATTACTTTCAAAGGCTACAGAAGCAGAAACCTTGGGCATGAGTTCTCAGAACACACTAGCTATACCATTTTGATTAAACTAGACCCCAGGCCTACCTTCCCACCATCTCAGAGGTCTGCATGGTCCCCTAAAGATGTCCATATCCTATGCCCTGGAACCTGAGAATGTTCTGTTACATGATAAAGGGGAATTAAGGTTGTCAGTCAGCTAATTTTAAAATAGGGACATTATCCTGGATTCCTCAGGTGGGCCTAACATAATCACAAGCATCCTTAAAAGTGATGGGGAAGAAAGAAGAGGATGTCAGAGTGAGTGATGTGCTATGAGAAGAGTGCTACTCACTGTGGCTGGCTTTGAAGATGAATTTGGGGATGGGACATGAACCAAGGGATGTGGGCATGGCCACGCAAAGCTGTAAAGGACAAGGAAATAGATTCTCCCCTAGAGCCTTTACAAGGAATGCAGCTCTGCCAGTACCTTGAATTTGGCCTGGTAAGACCCATTTCAGACTTCTGACCTCCAGAACTATCAGATAATAAGTTTGTATCATCTAAGCTACTAAATTTATGGTAATTTGTTACAGCAGCAACATGAAACTAACAAAACCTATAGGTAGATTTTAAATACCCTGACATGAAATGTTAAGCTAGAAGCCTGCTTAAGGACTCTTTATGGGTAGATGTTTAAAGGGGATACATTAGAGAGGAGCATGTGAGAAATGACCCATCCAAATAAAATTGGCAAACATTTCCCTCTCTATCCTCCATCTCCTCAGCTCCAGACCTGGGAGAGCATGCTTCAATAGGAAGGACACCACATCTTCAAGAGATTCTTAAGTATAGTCGGAATTAGGAATCAAAGGATCTTGGGCTTGGCCCAGAGTGATCCATGTCAAACAGACCCAATCTGACCATTACTGCAGCCATGGTAAGGAAGGGGTTGCACATTTCCTTGGTAATGGGGGAACTTGATAGCATGTTCTATCAAGAGCACCTCATGCTCCTCTTAGGACACTCCCAGACCAGGGGTTGTATGTTGTGATTCCCATCCAGACCTTTCCCCAATCCTATTCACTATCAAAGTGCACCAGTCCTGGGTCTGATTACTATGTCCCATCTTAAGGCAGAGATCTCAAGCTAGAGGTGTAAGGGCTACATGTGGGCAGTAGACATATTCTTATGGTTTGAATTGCATCCCCCCAAAAAAGATATCAAGTCTTTTTTTTTGCATAAAAGTTCAAGTTCCCAACCTCCAGTACCCACGAATGTGGTCTTATTTGGAAATAAGGTATTTGCAGATATGATTAAGTTAGGATGAGGTCATGCTGGATAAAGGTGGGCCCCGACCTAATGACTTGTACCTTTATAAGAAGGAAATTTGGACATAGACATGCAGAGAGAACACCATGCGGTAATGGAGGTGGAGACTGGGGGGAGACATCTCACGAGGCAAGGAACTCCAAGAATTCCAGCAGCCACCAAAAACTAGCAGCTGCAAGGGAGGATTCTCCTCTGTGGCTTCAGAGAGCATGGCTTCGCTCTGACACCTGGATTTCAGGTGTTGAGCCTCCATAACTGTGAGAGAATAGAACCCTGCTGCTTTAAGCCATTCAAATTTCATTAATTTTTTGAAACAACTCTAGGAAACCAGTATACCTATCATATATTACCTGCAGCATTAGCCCACAAAGTATTGTATGTTTTAAAATTTAACTCAGTGAACTTCAAAAACAATCAGGAAATTCCATATTAAACCCTAGATTTTTAGCTTTTCCAAAATAAAATCAGAAAATCTGGCTGCACTAGGCCTATGTTCTTGTACGGCATCAGTAAGTTGACCTAGGGGAAAGCGACTCACATTAAACAAGCTGAGACAGGTGAATGACATTACCTATGTGCTTAAAAGGGTTTTGCAGTTGTGACTAAGTTAAAGATCTTGAGAGGGGGTTGTCCTGAATTTTCCAGGTGAGTCAATTGATAATAAGGATTTATCAGGAAAAGAAATGGCAAGAGAGTGAGAGAAAGATAAATGATGGGGGAAGCAAGAGGGGCCACATAATGTGGGAGCACCAGCCAAGGACTAAGGATGGCTTCTCAAAGCTGGAAAAGGCAAGGAAACACAATCCCCCAGAAAGCCTCCAGAAGGAACAGAACTGCCAGCAGTTCGAATGGAGCCTAGTGACATCCATGTTGGACTTCTAGCCACCAGAACTGTGAGATAATGAATTTGTGTTGTTTTAAGCCACCAGATTTGTGGTAGTTTGTTACGGCAGCAATAGGAAACTAATACCCAGGTGTTCCACAGTTTGCTCCAGGCCTGAAGGGTCCCCACCAGTAAGATGGCAAACTTCCGGCTTCTCTTCGGGGTCCTCAGTTCCTGCCAGCGCCATCTGAAGCCCAATCACCTCTCGCCCCCCTCCCAATCCCAGCACCTAGCCAACAGCCAACAGCCCCATAGAAGTGACACCTCAATCAATTCATGCCCCTTCCTATATAACCCAGCACCTTTCCCTAATAAAGCGGAACTCTCCGGTGAATTGCTGCTATGTGTTGCTCCTTTCCTTTCATTGGTGCCTAAACCTGGGAGATGGAACACCCCAACTGGGCCCCGTCTTCCCCCCGACACCAGCAGCAACTTGCCCTCGTCCTCTTTTTCCGGCACTGGCTCATCACACTCACCACTCCTCTCTGGCCTTTAGGTAAGTTTTCCCCCTGGAGTGGGCCACTCTTCCCTGAGCTATCGCAGTGCCATTGACCGTGATCGTCTGGCAAGGCCCTGACGCTCAGGGATGAGGAGGGAACTCTCCCCCCTCAGGCCTTCACGGCTGCGGCGGACCCTCAGGCCTCTCTCCGAAAGCCATAAATCCCCGCCTCAGGCCTTCACGGCTGCGGCAGACTCTCAGGCACCCCTCTCCAACAGCCATAAACGAGGTGACTCCTTTGCGGATGAGAAGGCTCCCTTTCCCCACCCCCTCCTCCTTCTGTTCTGTCTCCCAAAATCTGTTCTGTCTGCCGGAAACGCCTAGCGCTAGGTACCTCGTGACTCCGGCACTCTGCCTTCTTAGGGAAGTCTGGGTGATGACCCACACTTCCTAAGAAATTCCGACTCGTATACGAGTTTCCGCAGACCACCAAGGATCATCGGGGACGCCCTTTGTCTCCTTGTGGTCTGCCTCCAGTCTGAGGATCCCCGTTCGTCTTCCCCTGTTTGTCTCCTTCTCTGTCCTTTAGCCATTTTGTCTCCTCATCCCTCCCTGAAAGTTCACCTCTTGAATGCCTGCTTAAGCATCTGGCTACCCTCTCCCTGACACCTGATATAAAACCAAAACTTCTCCGTAAATATTGCTCCCAAGATTGGCCGACATACCCGCTAGACAATAACAACCAATGGCCCGCAGGGGGAACTCTTGATCCTAACATCACTCGCGATCTTTTTAACTACTGCCCACGCCTGAAAAAATGGAAGGAGATTCCCTATATTGAAGCTTTCCGCCTCCTCCTCCCCCCGCCCCCTCCCAAGTTCTCCTAGCCTGCAAGCCGCTGCCCCCACAGAAGCCTCCCATTCACTCCCTTCCCCTTCTTCTCCTACAACAGCCCTTCTCCCTTCCTTCCCCACCATCTCCTCCCCCATCTCACCTCCTCCGCCTTCGTCCCCCGCAGATTAAGCCTGAGCCTTTCAGCCCCCCCTTTAACTAGGTCCCAAGGGCCTTCTCCGTCTTTGCCCTCATCACCTGTTTCTCCCCTGTTAGGGACCGCCTTTGTCTTCTCACATGTTTGTAGGGAGAATGGGAAAGCACCTTCCCCCATGTCTGAATGCAGCATGGGAAAGCACAAGCTAAAGAACAACCGGTGCAGTCCTTAGAAGTTATCTGCCCACAAAAACATATCTTGTCCTCAAAGACGAGCCAAGACTCCTCACTCTGAAAATAGGGAGACCTTGAAGATGTGTAGAAACACCGCCCCTGCTTCTAGCTATGCCCTTCCCCCACTTGCCGATGTGGCAGGAATGGAGAACAATGCATTCCATAAGCAATTAACTGGAGCCCTGCTGTAGCTCAGTTAGTAGAGTGTGGGACTCTTAATCTCAGAGTCATGAGTTCAAGCCCAACTAGAGCGGCAGAGAGAAGCAGCTGGGCTGCTGGCTGGTGACACGTGGGTCTGATTCTATCTTTCTTTATCTTTTTGCCCCCCTTCTGCACTTCAGGACCTGCTTGACTAGGCACAGCTAGACCGTGTCACTCCCCCACAGACTGAGCCAGAACCCTTCAGTCCCCCTCAGACTCAGTCCTGAGAGCCTCCCAAAATTATCGCCCAAATGCAGGCTACCGAAACTCACAGGACTGACCCCACCTATCCCTCTGGCCCCACTGCTGTCCCCGAACAAGACCCACACTGAGATTATAACACCGCCATGAGTCTCCGCTCTCGAGATATTTTTACCTCCTGCTTAATAGCAGGTCTGAAAAAGGCAGCTCGTAAAGTAGTCAATTTTCAAAAGCTCCAAGACATAATTCAAAAGAGAGATGAAACCCCCTCTGAGTTCTTAGACAGACTCATTCAAGCCCTATTACAGTATACCAGCCTGGACCCAGAAACACCTGAAGGAAGACATGTCCTTATGACATACTTCCTAGCTCAAGGCTACCCCAACATTAAAGCTAAACTCAATAAGTTAGAACAGGGCCCCGCTACCTCACAGACTGAGATCCTAACAGTGGCCTTTAAAGTCTTCCATAACCGGGAGGAGGAGAAAGAATGCTGTAAACAAAAAGCTGATCAGGCCAATTTCCAGATGTTGGCCCAGCTGATAAAACCACAACCTGGGCGCCCCTCTACAAACAAGCCCCCTCCAAGAGCTTGTTTCAAGTGTGGAAAAGAGGGACATTGGTCAAGGGCATGCCCCTCCCCCAGATCTCCTACCACCCCATGCCCCAGATGCCACAAAAAGGGCCACTGGGGGTCTAATTGCCCAACCACCCGAAGGGGAGGCTGGACGAACAACCCCCATCCTAAGCCCGCCGTAGTGGGGCTGGCAGAGGAAGATTGACGGGGCCCGGGGGCTTCTCGCCCGACCATTTCTATCACCAAACAGGAGCCCAGGGTTACTTTAACAGTAGACGGTCACCCCATCTCCTTCCTCCTAGATACAGGAGCCACCTTCTCAGTCTTGCGAGAATGCTGGGGCCCTACCACGCCAGCCATTACTCCTATAGTCGGGGTAGGAGGTAAACAGATTTTCCCATTAAAACCCCCCCCTTTTATGCACAATCCAAGACAATCCCATACCTTTCTCCCACTCTTTCCTGGTTATGCCCCAGTGTCCCATCCCTTTACTAAGATGGGACATCCTTTCCCTCCTCCACGTTTCCATAACTATATCCACTCCCACAGCCCCCAGTATTCCCTTTCTGATGGCCCTCATAGCCGACAACCCCCCTCTACCCAATGAAAGCTCCGGTTCTGCCCTCATACACCCTGTAAATCCCCAAGTTTAGGACATTACAAGCCCCTCCGTGGCCCTATGTCTCCCTGCCTCTATCAAATTACGTGACCCCTCTCAGTATATCTGTCAGGCCCAATACCCCCTAACCACTTCAGCCCTCATAGGCCTCCAACCCGTCATTCAAGATCTCTTAAACAAAAATTACCTCAGACCCACTCACTCCCCATTTAATACCCCCATATTAACTGTTAAAAAAACCAACAGATCTTTCCGCCTTGTCCAAGACCTTCGCCTCATCAACATAGCCGTTGTCCCTATCCATCCCTTAGTTCCAAATCCATCCAGCCTTTTATCGCAGATCCCTGCCTTGGCTTCCCACTTCTCAGTCCTAGATCTCAAGGACCCATTTTTCTATCCCTCTAGACCCCTGCTCCCAAGATTTTTTCATCTTCACCTGGACGGACCCATACACAAGACATTTTGAACAACTTACTTGGACAGTTCTGCCACAAAGCTTCCGAGATAGTCCCCATATTTTTAGACAGGTCCTAGCTCAGGACCTCAAACAGTTTCATCATGATCACTCCAAGTCCACCTTATAATACACAGACAATCTTCTACTCTGCAGTCTCTCGTGGAAACAGTCTGAACTTGACACTGCCTCCCTACTTAACCTTCTAGCTTCCAGAAGTTACCGAGTATCCCCCATCAAAGCTCAAATCTCTTCCCCTTCTGTCACTTACCTCAGATTCCTTCTATCTCAACAAAGAAAGTCCATTACCTTAGACAGAAAATAGCTCCTCTCTGACCTGCCCATTCCCAAAACCAAGACAGAAATCCTTTCCTTTCTAAGCCTAGCTAGATATTTTAGAGCATAGATCCCTAACTTCTCCCTGCTCCCTGTTGGCAAGACCCCTATACGACCTCAGCAAGAGCCCCCCTAAAAAACCATTATCCTCCTCACCCCGACACTCCTTCATTAAGCTCCGTCAAGCCCTTGTAGAAGCCCCAGCTCTCCATCTTCCTGATTTGTCGAAGCCCTTCTCATTATACATTCATGAGAGGTCCAGTCAAGCTCTAAGAGTCCTAGGCCAATATTATGGCCCATCCTTTGCCCCAGTAGCTTATCTCTCCAAGCAATTAGACCCCACAGTTCAGGGATGGGCCTCCTGCCTACGAGCATTAGCCGCTAGACAGCTCTTGCAGAAAGAAGCTCATAAACTGACATTCAGGGCGCCCCTTACCATTCTGTCCCCACATCACCTAAAAGATCTCTTAACCTACAAAAGTTTACAGACTCTCCCTCCCTCCAGACTCCTGACCTTACTGTCCTCTTTCCTCCAAAATCCCATTCACCCCCTTTGCCATCCATACCCGAATCATGACTTTTTCCTCCTTTACTGCGCTCTCGCTTTTTTTTCCCTAATTCCTATTGTCTTCCCCGCCACCCCAGCCTCCTTTGTATGGCGATTCAAAGTCAGACAGACTTAAACACAGCATCAAACAAAAGTTACTGTCCTCATTGCCACACCAGACTGCCCTCTGAAAAGCTGCTCTGAGCCTTTATACCTCCACTTTCCTCCCTCCACCGAAGTGTTCACTAGCAGCTACCCTTATTCTCCCTACCTCTGCTTCCTCTATGACCAAAAACAAGCCTATTGCAGGTGATAGCCAGACACCTACAGGAGATGTCCCTACTGGTCTTGTGCCATTCACTACATGAGTAACTCCCGGTACCCACAGTATTACTCCTCCAACCGTTTCATGAAATATCCCAATGGCTCATTCTCCTTATCAATCCCAGATCCCTGGGACTCTCGATGAGCTGCCAGAGTCACAGCCTCAGTTTACTATGGGGGGGGGTCCTCGACCCCCCACGGTACCCTTCATATCTCTCGAAAGTATGTTCCCTCTCATTCCCAGATCTCTCAAGTTGCATCAGATAGCAGACATTCCGAAAAAGTCATTATCCAAACTCTTGATGGCACCTCTTCATCTTCTTATCCCGGCCCCTCTTCCCATTTCTCCTACTCTTCATTACAGCTCATTCAGGACACCACCATCTTTCTCAACCACACCCTTAACACAGCCAATTGTTTCTTGTGCGCATCACTACAGCGCCCACTGCTGGCCGCCATGCCCCTTAATATTTCCAACTACTACTTCCATGCAGAAAGACAACCCCTCTGCCCCCTGGAAGACATAACCCTATGAGAACCAGAATACGCAGATAATCTCACCATCCACCACTGTGTAGGCCCAACTCCACCCCTCTCCAGTGCACTTCACTGCCTCTCTATCTACACCCCTACCTCCGGCTCTAAGACTTTTACGCAACCGGGACACTTCTTTTGGTGTAATGGCAGTCTTTTCAACTCAGTGCCTCTCAACTCCGATACACCCTGCATTCTCGTTACCCTAATCCTACAGTTTACACTTTACAGCATGGCAGAATTCCTTGAGCTCCAACCTCCCTTGCCCTCGTGCACAAAAAGAGCTGCTTTCCTTCCCATCATGGTCGGTATCTCTTAGATCACCTCAGCCATTGGAGCAGGGTTTTCGGGAGAAGCCTTGGGTCACTCTCTATGGGCAGTTAGAGATCTCAACGCCAAACTTGAGGGAGCCCTGACATCCACTGCCGATTCCCTAGCCTCTCTCCAAAGACAGGTCACTTTGCTAGCTAAAGTCACCCTTCAAAACAGGCGGGCCCTAGATCTGCTTACAGCCAAGAAGGGAGGCACCTGCGTCTTCCTCCAAGAAGAGTGCTGCTATTACATCAACGAATCCGGCATTGTAGAAACTGACATTACCAAACTCACTGACCTTGCCTCCAGTCTCCACTCTGCTTCCAATTCCAACCCATTCTTGTCAATACTAACAAACCCCCTCCTCACCTGGCTCTGGCCCATCGCAGGCCCCATAATTATCATTCTTCTCGCCTGTCTCTTCTTACCCTGTATAATAAAGTTCATCAAATCCCAAGTCGGAAAAATCTCTAATCAAGCTTTCAACCAGTTTTTACTCAGGAACTACCAGCTTCTGGCCACAGAAGATCCCTCACCCTCACGTGACCTCCTCACCACATGCTGAGATGGACCCCTCTCTCCACTGGAAACTGTTCCTGGAAACAATGGCCACAGACGCCTGGCTCCTGACACCCATATCCTCTTAGCACCATTAGAATCAACAGGTCCTCGACCTATAGTTACAAAGAACCTTCATTGATTTCCAACCTGAAGAAGTCCACATCTACTCATCCTTACTGTGGGGAATCCTATCAACCCTTTCCTCCCAATCCTCAAACCCTCACTCCCTTCTACGCCCTGTTCAGCAAGAAGCAGTCAGAGAGAAAGCAACGTCCACAAACCCATAGAGGAGAAAGGGGGGAATGAAGGGTCCCCACCAGTAAGATGGCAAGCTTCCGGCTTCTCTTCGGGGTCCTCAGTTCCCGCCGGCGCCACCTGAAGCCCAATCACCTCTCGCCCCCCTCCCAATCCCAGCACCTAGCCAACAGCCAACAGCCCCGTAGAAGTGACACCTCAATCAATTCATGCCCCTTCCTATATAATCCAGCACCTATCCCTAATAAAGCGGAACTCTCCTGTGAATTGCTGCTATGTGTCGCTCCTTTCCTTTCAAGGCCGCCCTTCCCTGGCTTCTCTCACACCCTGCAGCACACCCATCTGAGCTCCTGCCTGACCCTGTGGCACTGGAATTTGTTCTCTTGACTCCTAAGGTGTCTGTGTCCGCTGGGTCACAGATGGCAAAGGGGACAAATTAATCCATAAAAGAAAAAGCACATGCATTTTAGCAGGAGCCTCCCTGATACACGGGCTTTAAAGGAGAAGCTTTAACCCCAGGCACCCTGAAAGCCAGCCAAGGAGCTTCTTTTCAGCAGGCAGAGTTCTGACATCAGGCTAACATAAGGCCAACGAAGGAGAGGCCCTAAATGCTGGTTGGGCAATTTGGATTTAATCCTGGAGATCACGGGGCACTTTTGGAAAGTTTTGAGCAGATAAGTAACCTGGCCAAGAAAAGAGACAGGAGAGAAGTACCTTCAAGAGGGACAGACACTAATTTTGCGTGGTTCCAGCATGTCCCAAGAACTGAAGTCAGTAGTGTACATTACTGCATTTAACTTTTGCAGCAAACCCAGGGGAAGTATTTTTATCTGCCATTGTAGATGAGGAGATAGACACTCAAATAAGTTAATAAGTAGAAGTAAGTAGTAGAACTGGTAACCTAGGTCTGTGTAACCCCAAAGCTATTTCTATAAAGGCTCTCTGCTCCCCCTGAGTTCAAAGGGCAGTGAGAAGGGATGCCCTGACTGAGGAGGGCCTGTGCAGGGGGCCAGCCAAGAGCAGCACTGAGGGCCTGGGCCAGAATGGACACAGGGAAACTGGAGTGGGAGGAGCCATGGTTTGAAAAGAATCATGAGACAGAAGTGGAGGACAGGAGATAGGTTGAGCCCCAAGAGAATGATGGTGCCATCCGCCGGCCAGAAACAAGAAAGGTGAATGCATTTAGGAGGAAAGATGACCTGGGTAGCAGCGAGAGTGCCAGCTGTCATTTCAACAGCTAGGCAAAAGCTGGCTCAGGCTATATGTCCTTCAATTCATGCCCGTAGATACACACAGTGGCACTGCTTTTAGGCAAATGCACATTTCTTTTGTTTCCAAACAGTTCAAAGGAGAAGGAAGCCATGGTGTCATCCTCTTTCTTTGCAGCCTGATCTTCTCCCGAATATTTGAAAGGTAAATTCTACAGATATTTGCTTGGGTATCTCTTATAGTTCTGGGGTCACATAAGCAAGGTACTCTTGTGTTGGAAAATACTGGAAACATACGTATAATTTTTTTTTTCTAGTGGATACTCTTCTGTTGAGATATCCTTTTCTGTAGCTGATTTGGACATATTAATGGGCAAGCAGATGTCAGCAGGAAAGTTTGACTCTGCTTTTCTAGTACAGTGGTAGATTCCTTCTTGTGGTTGTAAATATTGGTGGACAACACCAAAGCTTATTTGGACAATTGTCATAAATAAAAATATTTTGTTATGTATATGCACAAAACAAACATGTCCACAAATACTTACTTTGTTTCTATGATATGCAAAGCTCTATTCTTGTCCCTGTGGGAATAACCAATAAAAAAAGAAGTTATGGCCCTGACCTCCTGCAGAACATGGGGAAGAGAAGAGGTTTACAGAGAGATATTGGGCAAGTCCCAGGTGGTACCTAATGTGCCAAATAAGGTGTAAAGACAATAAATCTTGGTAGATTCCAGAGGAGGAAGGGTTCCCATTAGACAGGGGAGGCAAGGATGGCTACTTAGAAGTAGACTTTTTTCCTGGGCTTTGAAAGAAAGTTCACCTTCTGAGAGTCAGAGATAGAGAGCCCCAGAAGGGGAGAATTAGAAGGCCTGAAGCAGTGTTCCTGAAACTTTTGCTTATCACCATCACATTTGGGTGGCTTATATTATTATTTGCTTAACAACATATATTTAAATATAAACTTCTTCCTAAATATTAATATCCTTTAAATCATGCATTTGCTGTGCTAAAGAAAAAAAGGTATTAAACACATCAGTATAAAATTTTTTTAAATGCTTATATCTACACCACCTAAAATCATGCCATACTTGGGGAAACACTGCCCTGAATTATATCTGATGCCACCATGGCACTCACTGCACTTGACCAACACCTTTAGGTCTTATGCACAGAAGGGCATGCATGACCTTCTGTGAACAGTCTGGTGAACAGGTTCTTTGAAGAACACACACAGCCCACATACCAGTACTCAGTACCTCCCTCTGCATGACAGCAGGAGCACAATGCACCTTGACTTCATATTGTTCAGGGTAGACCCCCTAACCCCTGCTCCGTGAAGGCACAGTAGAAGCTGCCCTTCTGCAGCCGAGAAATGAGCTCAACCCCCAAGCTGGTGTTTTCCACTTGAACAGTCTCTTCGGCTCTGCCTTGGCCCTGCGTTCCATGGAGTAGACGCGTGTCATTACCCTCAGCCACACGCTGCTTGTCACTCTGAGCAAACAGCTTCTCTACTGAGCCCAGCATTCACACAGAGCACATACAGGGACTCTAATATGTCAGGCTTGTGGCTTCTCCAGCTGTGTTCGTAGCTTTCCCAATCACTCCCAGCCCCAGACCTAGAAGCTTTCCCGGTGAGAAATGGAAATGTGCAAAGCACATGGGATGGACAGTGACCAGGCGAACCCACAGAATCATACGTTGTGCTGGGACTGGAGGAAGGGGAGGCAGCAGGTTTGGGGCCAGCACCATCTCCAGCTGAGGGCTAAGGACTTCTCCCATTCTGCAGGCTTCAGAAGGACCTAGATGTGTTCACCACTCATCTGCTACAACCAAGTGCTGGAGGCTTCCTGTGCAGGCAAGTAGGTTGGAAGACTTTGCCTTTCTATTGCATAATCTGAATTAGGCTTTTTTATTTTTTAATGAAGCATACTCTCTCCTCAAGTGAAGAGTGATCAAGTCATCTCTGAAAGACTAAGAAGATGTTACCTAGAGTTAGTTATCAGATTCTACCTTCCCTTCCAATTTCCATTACAGTCCTATTTAGTTTACCTCTGAGAGCCCCACCTCCCTGAGATTCTAGAAACATTAGAAAATATCTTAGGAGCCACCAGAATTCCCTAATAGCTGAAAGAAAAGTACTATAAAAACATCTTACCTCCATGCTTCTTAAATTACAACTACAGAAACCAACGTTCAAATGAAATGTGAAGGGAGAAAAGGCAGTAAGATCAGAGCAGGACACAAGGGAGCTACGGGGCTCAAGAAAGAAGTCAACAAACCATTGTTTTGACCCTACCAAATATTTATGACCTATGCCTTTCCAGAGATATGTATTGTGTGATTTTATTCTTTTCAGTAAAAATGGTAGTTTTTAAATGATTATTTAAAGAAATAAGAAACTAAGACCTATGTCATTGTTACCTAAAATGTAAACTATTTGCAAAATACATCATGTAGACAGTTTTGAACATGATTTTAACGGGAAGAGCAAGTCCAAATGTCTTTAATGGATGTCAGAAAGGAAAATCTCAGGAAATACTACATGGAATCCTGACCCGGAGTGATGTCGGCTAGCTGCAGTGGGGTAGGGACACCTCAGAGGATGACGGGCTTTCACAGGTGAGTGTGTTCGATTCCCAATTACACAAGCAGAGTGTCAATATTTTGAATTTTTAAAAGTCATTCTATTCAGGCAATTCAAATCTGAGCTTAGTTTTTCCTTTACCACTTTCTTGAGCACGTCCCACCCACCACACACAGGGCTCCCAAGGTCTAAATGGAAATATTCAAGTCAACTTGCTTCATATTGTATATATTTTTATGTATATAGAATACAGATAACACAAGTAATAGGCAAATAATTTTTTTTTTAATATTTGAAATACACAGATAAAGGGAAAGTCCCCTTTTATCTCCACCTAGCTACAGGCCCCCTATCTCAGAAATCGGTATAGTCAGTAGCCCATGGGTATTTTCCAATCCTTTGTTTATGCGAATGAATGCATATGTGCCCTCTATTGCTCACACTTTAAAAAACAAAATCACTGAAAAAAAAAGGGAGCCTCACTTATGAAATGCCTCTCAAAAAGCTTTCCAGCTCAAGGGATTTACAATCTCTGACAACCAGAAAGTAGAATGTGCTGTTCTACATTCTACAGAGAATTAAGTAAGATGTGACTCTGCAAAAACAAATAGGAGAGAGAGTGAGAAAGCAACTACACCTACCCCAAACCATAAATCAATGATGCTTTTGTGATCTTTTGACATAAATTTTCATCCTAAAGTCAAGCGAAAGCAAGGCAGATGTGTGAAAAGCTACATTTCTCTGGAGTGGCCCTGAAACTAGCTGGGATGTAGTGTAATTCAATGTAACAGTGATAAAACCCCCCAGGCCTCCCATCCCCAACTTCTACCAACCAGCAGCACTGGTGAGTGAGGCCCCTGCTGATCAGTGCCTGCCCTGTTCTCACTCTCCCACTTCAGCTCAAAATCCCCTTCATGTGTAGAGGGCTTCACACTCTCTAAGATCCTTTTATATCTAGAGCTTCATCTGTCTGTCCTCCTTCTACAATGCTGGCTCCAGCTACAATTTGTTATTCATGAAATCAGCCTCTTGCAATACATACAAATCATGTATCTGATGGCATCAGGAAAGTAGTGTCTGACTATAGCAGAGCTAGTTTATGTGTACAAATGTGTTCTAAAATTTTTCTTGTTATCTCTTGAGTTTGAAAGCTAGGTCCATCACAGAAAAATGAGATGCGATAGATAAACTAAAAGCAAAAGAAATGAACTGTAGGTAAAATTGTAATATTTCCAGACTATCTCACCCTGCTTTAGTACATCTGCATATCAATAGGCGCTCAAGGGTGGAGAGAGGTAAGGCTTTAGTGTATTTGCGTCATTCCTCAGGGGTGGAGAGAAGTTCATCTCCATATCAATGGGTAATTACCTGGGCAACAGAGGGCTTATCTGTACCTGAGAGGTGAGGGGGAGGGCCGGATTTGCTTCTGCTGGAGCAGGAAAGAGAGAAGCCCCCAGACTGCAGTTTGTAATCAATAAACAGGTTTTAAACTTTATTTCTCCCTTTGACTCATTTCAGTTTTTAGAGGTATTTTGGCCTGGGATTTCCTCTCCCCGGACCTGCATGAACCCAATCCTATCATCCAGGAGTCAGTCCTTGCAGAAATCCTTCCTCCTATTTTTCTTTCACATATAAATGTTCTGCTCTTCTGAAATTTGCTTTTCTCATTTACACAAATATCTTTATATGTCAATGAATGCATGTCCTTCATCACATTGAATGGATACAAAGAGTCCTACTGTATGAATGTGAAAGAGTCTACTTTGAATATATTTCTGGACAGAGAATGGATTTGTTACTATTAAGTTCCTTCATCACTTGTTCCAGATAATCCATCTTGGAATTTGATATAGATAATGAACAGGAGATCTAAATCAGAAATATGGGATTTAAATATTTCCATTTATATATTTTTATTTTCTTTCAACCATGCATGGTCACCGGATGTCCATGGTCAAGCACTCTGTGTATATCAGAGCCTAGTAATATACCAAGGCTCAGTTTCGGGAGAAAAATGATGGGGTATCCTCAGGGCAATTTTTAAGCAGTGAGGGTACAAAAGTTACAGCAATGATTTTAGTGCTTTGTCTAGTATTACAAAGCTCTTTCACAATATTATTTCACTATAGCCTCATTATAAACTACAAAGATTTAAGATGTCATTTGGGTAGGTAATTCACAGTTTGTATCTCCACACCACTTGTGCTATTATTTGTTTAATATTTTTCTTTAAATCAACTGACTTTTAAAATTTGAATCTAACCTTTTCTGCAGCAGTAATATAAGCCATGGCCTTGACATGCTATTTTTTTCCTAATACATATTTAAATAAATAAATAAACATGTCATGTTTTAAAACTCACCCCTTTTACAACTGACTTTCATACTGATGCCAGGGTTCTTGTTTGCGGAGCCGAAGAATGAGCTTTACAAACAGTCAAGGTAGTAGTGCAAGGTACAGGCTTTTATTTAGAGATAAAGTGAAAGGACAGAGCTCCCGGCTCACGCCAGGAGTGGACAAGAGAGTCCCATAGTGGTGTGTTGTCTAGGGGGTTTTATAGGCAGTTGAGGATTTTTCGAGAACATGAAAAAACTTAGGGGTGGGGACTTGTTAAGTGGGTCCTGAATATTAAAAATTAACTTAACTGTAAGGAATTTCCTGCCTTGATTTCTCTCAGGGACACCGGCGCCTGGGTCCGGGAGCATATCAAAAGGCTGCCTGCCCAGCTCCCAAGGTAGGCCGAGGTATTGTCTACTTGCTAAAGAATCCTTCCTCTGGAACTTCCTGGGTGTTAAAATGCAATCTTATCTTTAAGATGGAATTCTTCCTGCCTTTTACCATGCCGTCTACAGCTGGGTCTGCATGCTAAGTTAGTTGCTCAGTTTGCAAAATCACCTTGTCAGATCTGAAGGAGGAAAGACAGCACATAGGCCTGGGCCTTTTAGCATGCTAAAGTGAATCTTACACATGGTTACAAATGATTAGCATAATAAAACGTGTGCTACTCTTCTTTATCTGGGGAACATTAACTGATTTCACTGAAGAATGAATCTAGAGCTCAATGTTTAACATAGAGTTTTAGCAGGGGGGTTTCCTTGCATGTAGTTACATTGCTCTGACTGCAAATATCCTGCCCTGCCCCCTCCAGAGGCCCTCACCCTACTCTGACTACGTCCACGGTCCCTGTCTCAATACCACCAATGCGCACTTCTGCTACATTTAGGAAACATGGTATAAAAGTGAGGTGGTCCCAGTAGCATGTAGAAAACAACCCTGGCCTGGAAACCAGGAGACCTGATTGGAGGCCTTGCCCTGCCACTCCCAGGGTGTGACTTGGGCCAGTCATTTATCCAATCTGTGCCTTTTTCCTCACCTCAGACTAGTGTCCTAACACTTGCCCTGCAAACACAGGGCTTATGTGAAGAGCACATGAAATCACAAATGTCGAGGCCTGTTAGAAAGCCCCAATGATCTATACCCATATAAGACTTTATAACAGATGATAAGGAATAACAGCATAGTGCTTTATTTAGGTTCTACTAAGTGTGAGACAGTGTCTGGACACAAGCATAAGTCATACATGGGCCAATACATATACACAGACTGAGCGCTATAGGAAAAATACTGGCAATAAATGCTTGAGAATAGTGATCTTGATACTGGGCACCCATTGAAAGCACCTGGGGAGTTCGGTTTGATCAACTATTTTTTAGAGCAGTCTTAGCTTCACAGCAAAATTAAGCATGGAGTTCTCATACACCCTCTCCCCCGATCCATGCATAGCCTCTCCCGTTATCAACATCACTCATCACAGTGGTATATTTACTCAACTGATTAACCTACATGGACACATCATCATTACCCAAGTCCACAGTTTACATTACAGCTCACTCTTGGTGGTGTACATTCTATGGGTTTGGACAAATATATAGTGACATGTACCTAGCATTATAGCATCATACAGAGTAGTTTCACTGCCCTAAAAACCCTCTCTCCCCCACAACCCCTAGCAACCACTGACCACTTTACTACCTCCATAGTTCGGCCTTTAACAGAATATCATATAGTTGGAATCACACAGTATGCAGCCTTTTCAGGTTGGATCCTTTCACTTAGTGATATCATTTATGTTTCCTCTATGTAGTTTCACAGCTTTCTCTCTCTCTTTTTTTGTTTGTCATTTCTTTACAGCACTGAATAACATTCCATGGGAATATTGTGAATAATATTCCATTGAGTAAGCAATAGTCCAATGATGTATCACAGTTTATGTATCCATTCACTTAGCAAAAGATGTCTTCTTGCTTCTAAGTTTTGGCAATTATGAATAAAGCTGCTATTAACATCTTTGTGCAGGCTCTAGTGTGGACACAGGTGTTCAATTTCTTTGGATAAACACCAAGGAGTTGGGGGAACAATAGCTGGATTGTATGATAAGAATGTTTAGTTTTGTAAGAAACTGCTACACTGCCTCCCACAGTGGCTATACCATTTTGCAGTTCTACCAGCAATGGATGAGGTGCCTATTGCTCTACATCCTCACCAGCATTTGGTATTGTCAGTGTTCTAGATTTGGGCCAGTTTAATAAGTATTTAGTGGTATCTTTTTGTGGTTCTAATTTGCATTTCTCTGATAATACATGATGTGTAGCATCTTTGCATATGCTTATTTTGACATCTGTACATCTTCCTTGGTGAGGTGTCTGTTAGAGTCTTTGGCCCATGTGGAGAACTTGTAAAACTATCCAGGCCTAGGCCATTCCCCAGAGCTGGGTCTGCTGCATGTGTTAGGAACTGTGCAGCCACATGGGGCCCCACACTTAGAAGGCCCTGAACTGCAGTAGGTTTCATGTTCTGCTGTCACCGCCTTAAAATGCTTAATGAAGTTTTGCATTTTCATTTTGCACTGGGCCGCACAAATCGTATAGCCAGTCTTATCCATTGATTCTGTCTTACTTGGTCTGGGGAGCACCTGGGCATCAGAATATTTTAAAGCCCATGGGTGATTCTAACATGCAGGATTAGGAAGCTCTAATCTAGAGCAGGGCTGCTCAACCTCAGCACTACTGACATCTTGGACGGGAAAACTGTTTGCACTGGGGGCTGTCCTGTGCATTCTGGGATGTTCAGCAGCATCCCTGGTCTATCTCCACCCACTAGATGCCAGTAGCACCACCCTCCAGTGTGACGACCAAAAAGTCTCTAGACATTGCCAGATGTCCTCTGGGGACAAACTGCCCCTAGTTGAAACCACTGCTCTAAAGGTACGGGGGAAATATCTCATTAGGCTTAGCTGGTTAAATCCATGGTGTATAGACTTGGAAAACTAGCTACTTCAACTGAAATTACAACAAAGAGTATCTTTTCAATCAGCATCAGAAAGGTTGACAGTTTTCTGTTCCTTTTTAACACTTGCAAGGCTTTGGGGACAAGTTTCAGACCTTATCTTAAATTAAGATTAAACAGGCATTTGCTAAATAGCTACTAAGCTGCTCTGAGGAAAGGGACTGTATCAAAGAATATGCCCCCAAAAGAGAGAGAGAGCCTCAGAGAATCAAGATTTCACAGAGATCCAGGGCTTCCGTTTTTTTCTGGATCAAATTTTTTCCCACACAAGTCGGCTCAGACCAACAAAGTCGTTACATCATGCTCTAAAGAAAATTGCCTGCAGAGCCTGAAATATCCTCCAATAATAAAGTGGATGTTTGCTGGGACCTTAAAATCAGTCAAATGGCCGAGGCATAAGGTAAAAAATAAGAGCTTTCCTGCTGGAAAGAGGGCAAAAATTACCGAACAATAGGACCACCAAATGCCCGCTTCCAAATTAGAAGTAGGGCAACGGATGAAAACTGCCTGGGTTAGCTTCAAAATCTACATAGAAATCAAGTCTACAATGCTTCCATCTTTTCATCAAGTGACTAATGTGGCTTTTCATCCTGCCTTCTTGGACTCAGTGTTCTGTCCCCAGGGAGACCCCTATGAATCCTGCCCTCAGTGAAAACTGCCTGAAATTGTACACTAATGGCTCGAAACCCTGGGGATGTTTATTATGCTGTCTCTGTTATACACTTGGAATTTGCTTTCAGAACAAATGTATTAAAGAGCAACTATAGGCTGGCGGTTAGTTTTCTTAAACTGCTGAGATATATGAATACATTAGACATATATATGTATACATATGAAGTTTATTTTACCTGAATTTAAAAAATTTTTTCTGTATCAGCTCATTATTTGGGGATAAAAGCAATCCATAACTCATCTATATTTTATATAGATTCATTTGATCATAGATAAATACACACACATATATATATGTTAGAATTTTATGTATTTTTTCACCATCACTGAAGATGGTAGTTAAATAATTATATCTGAAGCTTATTAACTCATTGTAGTGCCAACAGTCACTTGTACGGAGCATGTACTATGTGCCCGGTTCTCTCTGAGCCACTTGCAATGATGTTTTATTTAACCTCACTTGTATTCAACTTCATAATCAGTATGAGTTTAAGTCCAGCATCTGTTGTTTGGTCATTCATTTTACACATGAAAAAATCCAGACTGAGAAAGGTGTAGGAATCTGCCCAAGGCCACCAGCTAGGTAAATGTCAGAGCCAGGATTATGACCCCAGGACTGTCTACATTCAAAGCCCGCATTCTGCCCACTGAGCCATGCTGCCCATCCTTAATCTCTTCGCTTGTTTTCTGATAAAGTGGTAAATACCAAATGCCAGTTCTTAAAATTTTAGCCTGTCATAAGTGCTTTTATAATCTATCATATCTATATATTTACACATAGATGTAGATTTGTATTATATAATCTACTATTATAGGTGCACTAATATTGGACTGTAACATTTATATGGTGGCAACATTTATATGGCTAGGTTCTAGCAGGCATGACAATTGTACTCGACAAGCTAGAACTTTACCCGCTGACTCCTAGGTTAAAGCAGTGTGAGTCTGAGGTGACTGGACTGCAGGTGCTTGGGGTGCACTCTCTGAAGGATCTGCCACCCTGAACCGGCTGGTTGGCAGACCACATCTGTAAGCTGTACGCTAGGAGGACAGACTCAGTTAGCACTCAGAGATGTGCTAACCAGAAGACCTATCTGATTGCAGGGTATCCAAAAGTCTAATATTTCACAATATTCTACCCTAGAACTGAAACACCTTGCAGAGCAGAAGTTTGCTCAAGAAAGAATCAGGTGCATTTCTGGAACAGTATTCTCAGTATCAATGCATTGAAGGCCCCACAGTTACTCTCCTTTTCTGCTCTCAGGCATGGTGATTTCATACAGGACCCTTGAATATGCCAACTGGGTATACTACAAAGTGTTTTGTGGGTAGCTAGGAGTCCTGCCTAGGGAGGGTGCTGTAAATCGGAAGATTATATATATGCATTGATAATGAAAACCTAACATAAGAAAGGTTTCTGAGTTCAGAAGAAAGCCAGCACACTGCGGGCAGATTCTGCTGTCTAGGGGAAACCCATCCTGGAATGCTACGTTTGTCTTGCCAAATAAAATCTCTACTTATTCTGTAATAAAGCTGCAGAGACTGCAAAACCACGTCTACCAGTCACAGTGTCACAGCCCAGTGGGCGAGACTTAAAACAAAACCGGCGTTCTCATTAGATGACACGGCAAGCCCCCCATAGCCCACCAGACTGGCGGTTCCTGCTGAACACAGCCAGCTGCCCACAGATGAGGCACTATTTGGATGCCCCCTGTCACTTTTCCATTTGAAGGTACAGGTTTGAGTGTGAGGTTCCAGAACCTCAATGAGAACATAAAGCAGTTTGAGTCTAACACCATCTGGAAAGCCTTAGGAAGCTCATGTTATTTTTGCACCTGCCACCGAGAAGAAAAATCCACTCTGGCTTTTAGAAGGGACTGTAATCATTTAGGTCTGGCTGGAATTACTCCCTTGGCAGAACACGCCACCATCCCAGGCATCCCCTCTTCCCTCTCCATCTCCCCTGTAAGGAGACTGATAGGAAGAAGTCCCATCACATAAGTAGCTGGTGAAGCTCCGCCCCTCACGCGCCACCACCGCGTCGCGGAGGGAGCGCCTTGCAAACGTGACAACACACAGGCAGACTGGCTGAGAGAAGTTACATCAACCCCGTGTCCCAGGTAGCAGAGATGAGAGCCCGCCCTTTAACAGCCATGCATGCAAATCATCACCAGGAGTCAGCAAAGAAGCAATGTTTCCAACACCTTCCTCCTGTTCAGCATACCGAACTGGGGCCTTGGGACTTGCAATGTCAAACTAGCTATGCAAGGCACACTCTAAGCCCTATTGTTCAAGAAGGCATGAAAGAAAGAAGTACATGGGCTCAGTCCTTGCCTTCTAGTGTTTACAATTTGTCCACCCTTCTTCCTGTCCTTAAAATTGTACATTGGCTTAAACTATACATGTTATGAAAGGCTTGATGGCTGCATGTAAGGCTGAGCCTACCCAGCTTATCACACAGTAAGTGAACTTAAGGAGAAAGGTATTTTATTTATAGCACCACTGTACCACAATTTAATTTCCTTTTTACCATGGCAACATGAGGCAACATGTACAAATTCTGCATTAGTGGAACCTCACCAATAAAAAAATATTTAGACTCCTGCTCTGGGGGCGTGGTGAGGGTGGGGCAGGGGTTGCTGATAAACTGTGTCTAACCAAAAACAAGACAAACTCTTAACTGAAAATTCCAGTCAAACAGATTAGGTGGTGTGCCCAGAAAAGAAGAGGATATAATATTTGACTGGATTTCAGTTGGGAGGTGCTTTGTTTTGTTTTTAAAGAGCTCACTTTAAACCAGGTGTGTTCTCCCTGTAATCCTAAAGTTCGCCTCTTAGGCTTAATACCCAAATTGTTATGATGGTCACATGTGACATTTTCCTTATGAGAATCTTCCAAGATGAGCGAGGTTCAGCCTGTGCAGTGTGGGGTGTCTGTATGATCATTTTGGGGGCTGGAGGTTGTTGTGCTTATAACTACCTCATTTTTTCACCTACTCCAATAAAATCTTGAGTAGCTCTGAGTTCAGGAAAGAAACTGTTGCAATGTTGTATAAAGTAAAAATAGTGTGCTGTCTGCACCCTGCAAAGTATGTTTTCTGAATGCCAGTAGAACTTTGCGTACATTACAAAGACTCTGTGACACAGCATTTTATATGTCTGTGTGCCATACATCCACCCAGACATAATGTACAGCAATGTTCATTAAAATCAGCCTGACTATCTGCCTGAAGTTCAGATGGAATGGCATTTTATTATAAACAGCCCTCAATTTCCTAATTAGTTCATCAAAGTTGTCTGACCTTAATAATTCCATGTCCTGTGGATCATATATGCAGTTACATATAACCTTAATACAGAAGGAATTCACCAGAAGGCCTAAGAAAGCAAGTGCTTATTTTATAACTAAAGAAGGTTACAATGTCATTTGGAACTTGGGGGTGGACTCTGGTATGTAAAGACATGCCACTGCTTCAATGGCACATACTCTGTTTTATTTTAGATGTAGCCAGTGGGCGACTTGATCCACCTTTGCTATGTGAGATGCTCATTTCATACAGCCCAGAAGCACCAACTCTTGTGCAAGTAGATAAGTGATTCCTGTGCTAGAAGTATGTCTGGATTGGGGTGCAAGGCTTGCACCCCTTTTTAAACTATCCACTAAAACTGAGGTCACTTCTTTTAAACACAGTAATATAATTTTCAATGGTAGCTAAAAAAAAGTGAAAAGCTTAAAGACAAAAGCATCTCTGATTCACCCACTCATCCACAACTAAAGAATTTAAAGAAAAGAGATTTGAATAGAACTATTGAGAAATCAAAATGTCAAGTTAGTTATTACCCTTTAATACTTGGGTTTACAAAACACGTGATAATTTTTCAAAGCTGGCTTGTCCACAAAATAGAATTTGTTCCTGAACACACAGTACAAGTCTGAGGACTGAGAAGAAAAGAAGCAGAATTGGGTCCTTCCGTTACGGGAAGGCACGCCAGGGCTGCGGGTCCGGGAGCTCTCTCCAGCATTGTGCAGAAATTACAGGGTTTTCCATGTAGCTCATGTTTATTTTTTAAGTAGAAAAAATAATTTTGTTTAACATTAATGACTTTTGATGGCAATGATTTAAAAAACATGTGCTTCCCTGCTTTTTTAAATACAATGGTAAGTATCATTAATAGAAACGTACTATAAAATATGCTACCCTCAGGAGCTACTGAAGTGCACAGGACCCCTTTTACTACAGAGCCTCCCACAGTGGTGATTTTGTGAATCCAAGTCACTGGCTATAAGAATTCAAGGCCAAGGTGACAGTTGCCTGGAAAACCCAGATAACATGCTAGTTGAGAAAGTACACATTATATATAGTATTCAACTAGTACACTCAGCTCTAAGTACATCTTCACAGCTGATCTACATGTTAACAGGCATATGTGTGTACCTGTGTGTGTGTGTAACTCCCTCATTTCCCAGAAACTCTTTTCTATATTCAAAATGTTCTATATTTCTATATTCTAAATATTCTTTTTCATATATTCTAAATGGCTAGTGTTGCCAGAAATCTAATCACCTGCTGAATGAAATATTATCCTATCTGGAAAATAAGGCATAAACACTAGTCAATGACAGAAACGAATTGAGGTTCTCTTACTCCACCCCCTTATCTATTTTCTACCTCACTTCAAAACTAAACTCCTCCCTGAGGCAACCCCCCAAATTTTTAAAAAATAAATTCCATAGTAAAAAACTGCTGCATGACCACCACACCATTCATAAATGTAAATTCATTCATGACGAGGCCTCTATGTCACATCTGACTACACGCATCATGTCCTTCACAGCTCCAAGTGCCGCAAGAAGTCTCAAAGCCGCTTTTTGATCATTACGATGTATCAGCATCTGTTGCAATGTGGCAAAAGCTATATATCCATTTGCATTCCCCGCTCCCCTTCCAGGTGGGCAGCATGCTGAAGACTCCCAAATTACCTATTTGGCTGTGCAACATCAATGGAAATTACAGTGCCCTTTGTAGCACAAACAGGCAGCTCTTATCAGACTGGAAAATGGAGCGTGTCTTTGATCTGTGCTTCTACAGTGGCCAGCCCTCACAGAATAAGCCTGTGCATCTTACAATAGGTGAGCATTTTAGACTCCAAGCGCTGTGTGCTTTCATGTGCTCAGAGACTCGGCTGCCAATGTTTAGCAGCTGTGCGGCTATTCATGCTGGCTCTGCAGGAAAATGCTTAGGCTTGATGTCTGAAATGAAACCCATGCATGATTCCCCCAGGCCTAAGCCTGAGCACTGTAACCTGGGAATTTAAACCTGCTTTACATGGAGCAGGGGGTTAGGAGTAACAGAGAAGCAGCAACTTTAGGTAAGGGAAAACAGAAAAGGTGAAGAATCAAATTTCTGAAAAGCCCTCTCCAGGGTCTTTTATCTTTGCACATGAGGCATTTAATACCTGAAGAAAGAACTGGAAAAGCAATGGGGTGGGGGAAGGGGAGCCAGTGGGCCAATCCTACCCCCACTGAGTATCAGGTGATCACCAGTGACACCAGCAACCAAATAGACAGTGCATTGTCTGTTCAGATTAGCTCAAAAGCATTTTTGAGGGCTAAATGCTAGACCCTAGGAAAGCAACAGTAAGTAAGGCACAGCCCCCATAAACCTTTGGAGGTTCCAGTCCAGTGGGAGAAGCAGGCAATGGCACAGGCCATTTCATTTCAATTACAACCATATTTTTTTTAACTCAGGAGGGAAAAGACTAACCTTAGGATGTCTTCTAACCATGGCCCTTTGTATAAGGGGTGAAACATGGTGAGACTGGGAGTCCATCTCCAGCTCCTCAGCACCATGGATGGAACCTCACTGATGTGATGTCTGACTTGGCATTTAGCGTCACAGGCCTCACATCAAGCAACTTTTCATTATTATACTAAATCTGGAAAAGTATCTCAGTGACTGCTTTAACTGAGTACTCCTAATTATTTTTCTTTAATTATGAGAAATAATAAACCCATTTAATTAGTGGGACACTGATAATAGGTTCCTTAAAATATGTTACTGTTTCTACTTTACTCTCTTCTTTGAGGAAAGCATCATTTTTTTTTAATTAGCTCACATTCATCACAAGCATTCTGTTCTGGGGCTCTGTATTGAAAGCTTTACATACATTATCCTACTGAATTCTCCCAACAGTCATATGGGGGCAGATACTATGATATCTATTTCTACAAAGGGGCATAAATAGTTGCTAATTGAATAAATGAGGCTCAGAGATGTTAAGTACCTTCTCAAATGTTGTACGACAAAACCTGGACTTTGAACCCAGTTCTTGACTACCTCACTGTAATACCTCACCCTTCACCCAAAAATGAAAACGTGCTCTTAGGAGCACTGAGAAGGGGTGAGTGCTCCTTTTTTCTTATTTTTCCTGACACATATCACATCATGGTGCTGGAATGTGCATTACATGACTCATCTATATTCATGTTCCAAGATACACAGCATTTCAGGTCAGCACAAACTTGGTTTGTATGGGGCATTTCTACATACCACCTACTAGAATCCCCCCTGCTTAACCAGTCCTGCCCGCCCATTCTCTCTTCCTTCCTGCTTGACTTCCTCTGGAGCGGTATCCATTGGATGGGGCCTCAATGCTGGCTGTTCCTCCCTCAGATACTCACTCTCATCACTGGGAAAGAGACCAACGTGGAAACGAGCAGAGACCAGCAAGACGATTTTCTCCAGTGGAGATGGCAATCAAGATCAAGTGGAGAGAGGCCACCATCAGCTGGAATGGGGCTCTTCCCTTCTTCTAAAGGGATTCAAAGCCTAATACGGCAGGAGACCACCTCACCTTTACATTCCTCATTCATGAGCCCCACCAAAAAGCCCCATTGGCAGTTTTTGTCTTGGTTTCTTTTTGGTTTTGATTTGTTTTTGTTCTGTCTGTTAAGTCTTCCACAGTTGCTATTAGTGTTGTAGGAGAAATATAGGCCCTTACCGCAGGGTCCGTGCAGTGTAACCTCTACACTCATACAGACTGGTTCCTTCATTTTATTCAAAAGAGAAAATGAAGTCTCTTACTGGCATATAATTTCCCAGTCAGTCTTCCTGGGTGGTCCTCCCTGAGTATCCCAGGTGCAGTCTGCGGGCTTTTTCTTGCAGATGAAGTCCCCACTAATGCACCATCGGACCTTTAGTTATGGCAAGTGCTCAGGCCTCCTCAAAGACTTCCTGGTACAGAGAACATTCCTTTCCCCTTTACGTTTCCTGTGCCACATTAGCAAGTTCTTGTCATTAAAACAGTAAATAGGCCTCTTCACACCTGAAGCAGGGCAATTCCTGGGATGCTGAAAGCTAGAGCAGTTGGTTTGTGGGACCAGGTAGTCAGTGAGGACACAGAAGAAGACATTCTTTCTATTAGCGCTCTGGTGCTCTGATTGTTTCTTTTCTTTATAAGCTGAATATGAATCCATAGATAAACAGATAAAGTGAGAAAACAGATAAAATAAATATGTAAATTTAAAATCTCCTCTTACTGACGTAGGGCAGAGACAGGAGGCAAGCATCATGGTTAACTTTTCCTGCCCAAGATGAAAAAAAGGTGAGATATAAACAGTACAGTAAGAATAGGAAAAATTCCATCTTAAAGCTAAGATTCTACTTTAAAAACCAGGAAGTAAGATTCCTAACATTATTTAGCAAACAGACAGTAACTCAGCCCACCTTGGTTGGAGCAGGGCATGCGGTCTTGATTGACTATGTTCCCAGAGGGAAGCTATCCCTGGAGAAGAATTGACCAATTTCTTGTGTTAATTTTGCAGAATTACCTGGAGGACTAATAATAGAAGAGACTTAATGTCTCTCACCAGAGATAAGCATTTTGAAACCAACTTTACAAGTTAATACCCCCTGGCCCTTTGAAAATCCTTAAAAGAAGGAACCCCTAAACTTTTAGCACATTTCCTCTCTGAAGACTTTTTCTCTGACTGTGTAACTTTAAATAAAGCTTTCTCACTGCTCAACTTAATTGCGTTTCATCCCTGCACTTTGCTAGTGGTAAGAGTCTTTGTTTCTTTGCTATTTCATCCTATTTCTAAGTCTTCACTTGGTCTCTACTTTACTCTTGAGAGTAGGGAGGGGCTGCTGGAGCTAGATTTGGGCCTGCATGTTCCAGTCGCCTCGGTGACCCAGAGGGAACTGCAGCTGTGGGAGCCCGCCTGAAAATCTCCCTTCTTTGGTAAATTCTCAGAACATAATCTCATTCCATCGCATGCTCTGCAGCTCCCCAAATCCCGGGGTGGTAGGGGCTAGTCCCCATGCCATGTAGATCCAAGCACACGTGGGACGCCAAGTGACCCTGGCTTTAAGAGATGGCAAGGGAATCTGCCCTACACCAAGAAAATGTTCAGCGAACTTTCTCTTTCCCTCTGCAGTTTCCTGTTCTCAGCCGCCTGCAAGGCCACTGTCGTTCATTTCTACTCTGGCTCTAATGAATTCCTTCCTTACCTACACTCCACTGATCTGCTCAAGAATTCTTTCTCCTCAAGAGTCAAGAACCCTCCCCCCTCTAGGCTGAGGTTTCACCTGGTGCACAGGGCGAGACCTCCCAGACGCAGCTGCCCAGCAACATGATGTCATTGTTCAAAGAGGAAAACAATTCTTTTTTAGAATATGATCTTTCCCTGCCCTGTTTAATGTCTATACTTTTCCTGAAGAAATAAACTACACCAAGTAAGACATATTCTTTCTAAAAGAAGTCCACAAGAAGTATTCAGATTTTTTTTTACCCAGTCCTCAGGTCTGCCAACTCATAGACTTAGGACTTTGTATTCAGAACCCAAAGATTAGATTGTACACAGCAACTTTTTTGTACCCATTGTCCAACTGATTTGTTAAGTGGATTTTCATTTGGTGCAAAGAGCAGTATTTCAACTTAAGGAGCATATAGAAAACGGAACTTCAAGGTGAATAATACATTACTTCACAAGAGAAAGGCGATCGGGCTTGCACTGCTGATTACACTGCTGTTTTCATCAGAACAAAGGAGTGGATCCCTGCACACCCTTGTCTTATGTGGTCTAAGTCTTAGCAGTACTGTGCTTTTCCTGAGGTGCAGGCCTGTTTTTGTTTTATGGACACAGAGTTATTTCTAACTAAAGGTCCTTATTGGAGTGCGTTGCTGGCAAGCTTAGGGCTAAATGAGAAACCACAGCAAATGCATTAGTGAGAAAGTTCCCAGCCACAAACAAGAGAGCTCACCGACAGTGCCCCAACCATTAGGATGCTACTTTTTAACAAGAATGGTCCAGCTAGCACTGTGACTTTCTTAGATCAATCACTGTGCATCCTGCAGGACTGAGCACAGGACACTTGATACTATAACAAAAGCAGGGCTCTGTAGAAGGTAGAAAACTAGCAATTCTCCTGGCAGAGAATTCATATCATTCATATTAAGTCCTTACAAAGGCCTTTTGGTATTGGCCTCACTTCTGCATCTATTTTCTGTCCCTACCTTATTTTTCCTTTGTATTTTTAATTTATTCATAATTTATGTTATTTTGCCATATTTCATATGTTGTATTCTGTCTTAAATTATTCCTGGAACAAATATATAAACAAGTAAAATAATAGAGGAAAAATTAAGAACCTATGTTTTATACATAAAGGTATAATAATTTTGATATATAAAGGTCTTATTTCATTTATAATGTTCAGTGAAAATGAATTTTTACTTTCTCTTATAAACAGGCACTCCATAATACTTGAAATTTTTTTTAAGGTGGAGACATGTTATTTAAAAGTAAGAAATTTCCTGGGACCATCAGTTCTCATTTGTACTTTCTGTTTTGAGATAAATGACTTTGTCTTGTCAGCTTCTCAAACATAAAGCAGGAGAAAGCTGTTTGCTTGAAGATGGAGATAATAATTTTTCTGATAATTACCTGACTGTGTCTTTAGTGGGATCATGCCCCTGAGGAGACAGCAAAAACTTCTTTTCCTCAATAGTGACTTGGACTGATATGTCCCTCAAAATTATTGCTTTTTCTTAGAGGAGATGTGTATAGCATTTTTTCAAGTGTGAGCTCCCCAACGTCACAAGAGCAAGCAGGACCAGGAGAGGGGGCAACGGGCTGAGGCTCTCTTCACCTCACTCTGGCTGGATTTGACATTGTACTCCCAAAGCTGTGTGCAACCTTCCGGCACACCTCGACCGAATTTCATGTACAAGTAACACAAACTATCGATATATACTGTGACTGTTCTAATTGCCTTGTCAGGGCCATGGAGACAGAACAGTTGATTCATTCATTCGGGGAACTTTTTCAACATGACCTGTGTGCCCCAGCATTCTGCTGGCTGCCGGAGAAATGCAGTGAGGAAAATCAGCCATAGCTCCTCTTCTCTCATGGAGCTTAGGCTCTTCTAAGGAGATGGCATTAATCAAAAAAAACACTTTAATGAACATTAACTTGAAAACTGAGGTACGTATCCACAGGGAAGGACTTTCTGATGTGTAATATCCTATAATAAAGACCTGGAAGTTTGGGAAATGGCATCTTTGAGGAACAGGTGGTTAAGCTTAGATAGGAAGGCTGAGTAGAGAAAACCAGGAGAGGGGAAGAGGGATGAGCAGGTGCTAATCCCTGTGGTGGATGCACTTAATGAAGAGAAGCCAGTGGGTCTGCCTTGCAGAGAGCAAAGAGGAAAGTGACTGAAAAGCAACCAGAGGGTCAAGTACGGCCCCATCACAGGTATAGTAGACTGTGAGACACCGGCAACCTTAGAAGGTTTAAGTGGCCTGGTAAGATTTGCATTTTGAAAAAATGCCTCTGTGTGGAGAATGGGTTGGAGAGAGACCAGGATGAATGGGATGAATGCTGAGGCTATAGCAATGGCCTAGGCCAGAGATGACCAGACCAGAATGGTAACAATAAAGGTAGACCAAAGGGGGCCACTCAGGAGGTAACTGCTCAATGAGTGAAGTAGACAAGACCAAGAGACTGATTGCAGGGGGAGGGAGGTGAGGGAGAAGGAGGCCTCAAGAATGTCCTCTAGTTTGAAAACTGGTGGAAGGTTATGTCCCACTGAATTTGGAAACACGGAAAGAGCAGTAGAGGGGAGGAAATCACAAGTTCAGTCTCGCACATGAAACATTCATGTGGAGAGGTAGAATAGTGTATTAGAAATAAGGATCTGGAATTCGGAGCAGAGGGTTGGACCAGAGAAATAACACCTGGGAGTCACCGATGCTAAGTAACATGATGATCTGGAGTACAGCTGCTTAAGGAGGGTGTGAAGCAGGAAGGGCACCGGGCCTAAAACAGAGCCCTGAGGAATCCCAGCGCCAGCAGCCCACTAAAGATGCAGTGAGCTTGGGAAGGAGGCAGAGAAGGTGCAGATGGAGATACAGGAAGTGACTGTCAGGTGATACCTAAATAAAAGATATTTTCAGTAGTGACTCGTTAAAACTAACCAGAGGATCATGGTTGAATAAATCCAGCCAGCTATTTTCAGGAGAGGCTGTTTAACTTTAATTCTGTTGGAAGTATTCATGTTCTATCTCCTTCCAAGAAGAACTAGGGGTGACCGATAAGTGATAAACCTGGAGAAAATGGTGTTGATTGTCTTTTGTTATTGGACCCAATGAAAAATCTTCTCACTATTGTCCACACGGTGGTGCTATGAGAGTGACTTTTTTCAATCTCATTATCAGATATAATTATCACGTAAATGTGGGCAATTTAGTCATGCACACAAAAAAATCCATAAGGAATTGCAAAACTGATGTAATGGATATTTTATCTTTGCAATACTTAGAATCAGTATCACCAAGCATGGTGGGCAGAGTCACTTTGACCAGGAGCCTTCCTCTTCCACTCCAATGCGGGCAGCAAGAACAATAAATGTTGACTCCAAAATAACTCCATTTGAGCCACTACCTTCCTGGTGCAGGCACCATGATCTCTCACCTGGACCATTAAACTAGCTGTCCAAGTGCTCCCCTCACCTCTCTTGTCTCCTTCAAATCCTTTATCAATACAGCAATCCGTTTTTAGAATTTGGATCTGATCATATTATAATAATTCATATCAGTCATTGTTACATATCTAGGACAAAATGCTGAAATCTTAACATGATCTGCAAAAGCCTCTAGGATTTAGCTCCTGACTTGTCTCCTGCCATTCTCACCAGTGTGCTCCTATCAAGGCAAGTTCCTCTCATCCCCACTTAGGGGGCCTTGCACATACTGTTCCCTCTCCCGGCAATGATCTTCACCCTTATCTTGTTCTTTGGATCTCTGCTGAAATATCACTTCTTTGGAAGGCCATCGAATGGGTCTCCCTGGTTCATTCTCTTAGCACCTCATTCTTCTCCTTTATATCACTGGCCATTGTTTGCAATTATGTACTTATTTGTATGCCTATGTTGTAAATATCCAAATACTGGCTAGACCGGTGTTTCTTCAACTCTTTGGTATCAGCACCTCTTTATGCTCTTAAAAATTATCAATGATCCCAAAGAGCTTTTGTTTATCTGGGTTATATCTATTAATATTTATTCTATTAGAAATTAAAACTGAAAAATTGTTTAAGTATTTTTAATTCATTTAAAATAACAAAAATAAAGTCTATCATATATTAACCTACCTAAGATAGTGTTTTATGAAAACTATGTTTTCCAAAGAAAATAATTAGTGTAAAGAGTGGCATTATTTTACATTTCCATAAATCTTTTTAAGGGCCAGACAATACAAGACAGCTCTATTCTTATATCTGCCTCTACATTCAATCTGTTGTGATATGTTTTTAGGTTGAGATACATCAAGACAATCTGGCCTCATACAGATATCTAGCTGGAAAAGAAAGGAGAAAATGTAATAGCTTTGTGGCTAATCTTCTTTGATACTACACCAAAACTCTACTAGTCATCATTTCTTAAGGATTAGTTGCAATGTGACAACTAAAACCATATCGATGAAGTTTTCAAACTTTGTTCCATTAAAATCCATTGGTGTATCCTACACTTTAAATGGATCTTTCCCATGCATTAGTCATTTGGAAAATACTAGTTTTTTGAATTATGTAGGTCATTAAATGTCATATTTTATAATACAATATAACAGAAATCACATTGGTTCTTAGTAAACTTGCTACATGCAATAACACGATGGAGCTCACAAACATAATGCTGAAGAAAGAAGGCAGACAGGAAATAGTACATGCTACATGGTTCCATTTATGTGGTGGAAATGTCAGGAGAATGGCTCCTTTGGGGGCAGCGACTAGGAGGGGCACAAGGGGGCTGTAGGTCGCTAGTAATGTTATATTTCTGAACCTATTGCTGGTTTAGGAGTCGTGTTCACTCGCAAAAATTAATCAAAATTTTATGTTTAAATTTATACTCTTTCCTACATGTATATTATAGTTAATAAAAATATTTTCTGAAATAGGACATTTGAAAATAGATATATAGATAACTTGAATAGAATTGAGATCAGAAATGAACCCTAAATTTCAGGGTCAGCTGATTTTTGGCAGAGATCAAGAAAATTAAATGAGGGAAAGAAGTCTTTTCAGTAAATGGTGGTGTGACAACTGTATATCCACATCCAATAAATGAAGATGGACCCCTACCACAGACTATACAGAAAATTTAACTTCAAAGTGGGTCATCAATTTAAGTGAAAAGCTAAAACTGTAACACTGTTAGAAGTGTTACAGAAAACAGAGAAATAAATCTTTGTGGTTTTTGTATTAGGCAATGTCTTAGATATAATACCAGAAGCACAAGTAATAAAAGAGAAGATTGATAGTTGGACTTAATCAAATTAAAAACTTTTGTGCTTCAAAGGACACCATCAAGAACAGGCAACCCACAGACTGGGAGAAAATATTTGCAAATCATTCATCTGAAAAGAGACGTATATCTAGAATATATATAGAACTCATAATTCAAAATAAGACAACCTAATTTTAAATGTGCAAGTGATTTGAATAGACATTTCTCCAAAGAAGCACACAAAAAGGTCTTCAACCTCATTAGCCATTAGGGAAATGAAAATCAATACCATAAGAAATATCACTTTATATCCACTAGGACAATTATATTAAAAAAGACAAGTATTGGTAAAAATGCTGAAAATTGTAACCCTTACACATGCTTGTGGAAATGTAAAATGGGAGAGTCACTTTGGAAAACAATTGGCAGTTCCTCAAAATATTAAATATAAAGTTACCATATTAGCCAGCAATTCCACTCCTAGTATGTGCTCCAGAGAAACAAAAATATATGTTCATACAAAAACTTGTACACAAATGTTACAATAGTCAAAAGAGAGAAACAACCCAAAGACCCATCAACTGAGAAATAGATCAATAAAATATATATATCACACACAGTGGATATTATTCAGCCATAAAAAGGAATGGCATACATAATATGACTGTATCATAGTTGACTAAAACATAAATGAAGTTCCAAAAATTATACTAATTAAAGAAGTTAGTCACAAAAGACTGCATATTATATGATCCCACTTATAAAAACTGATGAGCACAGGCAAATCTATAGAGGCAGAAAGTAGGTCAGTGGTTGCTCTGAGCTGGGGGAAGGAGAGGGTAGATGGGGCAGAAGGATAGACAGTAGCTGCTATTGGGTACAAGGTTTCTTGTCAGGATGATGAGAATGTTCTAAAATTAGATTATGGTGATGGTTATGCACTCTGTATATATACTAAGGATTATTTAAACAGGTGAACTTCATGGAATGTAAATTTTCTCTCGAAAAAGTTGTTTATAAAAAAATAGCTATTTTACCATTCATTTGAAAGGGGCCATAGTAAAATAATAAATAAAGAACTGATAGATTTGCAAAGACTAAAAAATGTCTTCCTCTGACCAGCATGTTTTGAGAGGCATAACTGTCCCTCATTGGCCTGTATTACACCCTGAAACCAGTCCTCCCTACTTGATCAAGTCCCTTCACCTCTAATTAGCTTTTAGTTTGCATGAACCCCACATGAGGTGCAACTGGCCCCTTCCTCTCCCAGAGGACACCAAGTTCCCTTCCCTCCTTTCCTTCCTCCCCTTAGTATTTGAATGGCTGAGCACCAAGCCCAGGATGTGCGTCAAACAGCATGCAGGTTACTCTGCAGCAGCCCAACCAGCCACGTTGTGCAACAACTAATCAGACTTGACCGGGCCGAAAGACAGGACCTGACAGGCGAAATGAAAGTGGCAGGTGAGCAACCTGCTTGACTGCCACTTAAAAATAAGACAGATTCACTAACTAAGCAATTGAAAACCACAGGGGAGGAAGGAGGTTTGCAAATGAGCTGGCTGAGTGAACTCAACCACCGCTGTAGAAAATAAAATAACCCCTTGCTGTTGGGTGGTTCACTGGACAGGACGGTCTCAGAACACAAGCAGTGTCAGGTGTGTGCAAGGGTGCATGTAATGAATCATTTCCTAATTGTGAATCCAGTTCAGAATAATATCAGGTATACTCCAGAACATGAATTTCCAGGGTAATAAGAAGGCAAATAGTTGTTAGGAGCACATGGCTGTAATCACTACTTTCAAGTTGTTTATAGCTGCCCCAGCTATTGGCATGTAAAATGAAAAGCCAATTTGGAATCTCTTCCACGGAATGAGATTTCCTATTTCAAAAAGAAATGGTACACCATGGAAAATATTTTGCTCCTTGTAATGGTCTGGGTCACTTTGCCCTGCATACTCAGGTTGAGGCTGCTAACATAAGAGAAGGGATGAAATAGTTATCCAAGAAGGTAACAGATCCAAGGACGTAGGGTATGATGGATCTCCTTTCTCGGGCCTCAACGCAGCACGCCTTTCCTGGAACAACCAAAGAATCTGATCTGAACAACTGCCATTCCAACCAACTGGCCACACCTGGCTGGTTTTTAACAGATTCTTCTTCCCAGAAATCCTCAGAAGAGCTCTGGATAGTTTTGTTTACATAGAGTGTGCTACAAAGTAAACACTTTATTAAAACCATCCAGTCCCTTCCATTTTTCTCTGCTATTCCTTTTCACTAACTGCTGTGTGAGTCATCATTTGGTCTGGGAAATAATTTAATTGGTACTTTGGTGTTGATAGAAATGTATCTTCTGGTGATCTAATCAAACAATTCCCCTCTTTGATGGAAAAAATAGAGAGTGAAGCAGGATTGATGCTAGTGTGTGTGTGAGAGAGAGACAGACAGACCGACAGACAGACAGAGGGAGAGCGGAGGGGAGGAAAGGAAGGAGGGAGGGAGAGAGGGACCTCCAGATTATCTCAAGACAGACTGGTAGGAGGCAAGCTGCCCAGGGCGCTGGACTGAGAAGAAAGAGAACAATGCTGTGTTGTAATCACGCACATATGTTATAGGAAGTCGTAACAGATACCTGTTTGGTGAGAGAAGCCGACTTCTTGTAATAAGGCTGGCTTGTCATTTGTATCATAGAAAAATAGTCTTCCCTCCCTGAGCTTTAGTTTTATTTTTAAATAACAACAACCCACAAATCTATTTCCAAAACTATTAGAACAACAGCAATTTCATTAACTACTTTAATCTTCTTCACACAATAGTGAAACAATCACCAAGGAAAGAAAAAACTGATTCAAACCTTAGTTGAGGTTTAATAATTCTGGCAAGGCTTTAAACACAATGTGTCTACTCACTTTAAAGACCTGGTATTAAAGAGCACAGATAATGATTCCTGCCTTTGGCCTGGGTCCACACTTGCTCTCTCTCTCTCTTAGGATCATTTTATTACATAATCATTTCATTCATGCATATGTCTTGACATAAACTGGATTTTTTAAAAGCAACATTAACATTCCAAGAGTGACCAAAAAAGAGCTGCCTATGAAATGACAGTAGCACTGTGGCGTGAGGCAAATAGTGACCAAAAATTAAGTTTGTTATGAAGTTACAAGGGTCACCTTGTGTGTGCAATTCACTAAGTCCGCAGAACAGAATCTGATGCAAGATGGGAGAGAGCAGCTTAGACATACAAGGAGGACACTGTCCACATTGACTGAGGCAGTCTTTCTCCCAGCACTCCTCCTGTACCTGAACATCCTGTCCTCTCACCCACCCCAGGTCCCTCAGAGCCCCGTGCCACCCTGGGAGCCCCTCAACCTTTCTTTTCAGCAACCAGGAACCAGGAAGCACCCACTGCAACCTTGCTATTGGGTCAAACCCCAAGAGCCCTCTGCTGCAAGTGAGGAGGTTCACACTTAAATAGAAGTCTCACACTACCATCTCCAGCTATAGAACCTGCTTCTTCAGTCTTTGATTTAAATCCCCAGTTGAGAATCTAATTTTGTAGATCTTCAGTATCTGGTTTGGTACTGGAAATGCTGTTTATATAGCAAGAGAAAGAATCACAAGGAAAGCACATGACAAATGTCCAGACTGACTTATCTCTGTCACTCTATTTTTTAGCTCAAAATTAAAATAATGTAAAAAGACTATTTAAACAGTGTGTTAGGTTTGCAACATGCTTTCCCACATACCGGCTATTGTAAGTGTCATTATGATCTTGACGCTGGATTTAGTAGCCTGTTTTCCAAGTTAGAAAATAGATTCAGAAAAGGTAAGCAAGCTGTCTGAAGTCTTACCTCCAGTAAATTGCAAGGCCTAGGACTTGAAGGTGGGGATTCTGGTGCCTGCCCAGGCTCCTACTACCCCTGCCTCCGCTGCCACCCATACACGCTACGTTAGTGCCACCTGTGAGGCTCCCAGGGTGAGCAGGGGCTTAGAGGAGGGGAAGCCAGCCCGCCTTATCAAAGGGCCCTGGGAGCAGGGTGCCAGGTGATGCTCCCAAACCTCTGAGCTGGAGTCTTGAGGGGTGACGCAAAGGATCATTTCAAAGCTGAGCACTGTTCTGCCATCTCCCTGACCCCAAACAGCACCTTCCAGAGTCCATGGCAGGACAACTGAGTTTTGGAGTCTTTCTGAAAGACCCCAGGACTCCTCTGTTTCTTGTAGTGAATGCTGCCCCAGCAGCCCACTGATTGTTGTTTACGCAGCAGTCACTCGTGCGTTCATTCATTCATTGCCTGCCCCCTCCTCACTAGGACATATGTTCCAAGAGGACAGGAATTTTGTGTGTCTTGTTCATTGATAAATCTCATACTTAATACAATGCCTGCTACAATGCAAACTCTGAATAAAAATATGTTGAATAAATACACAGATCCTATAAACTTTCCCTAATCTAAGTTACATCTCCACCACGTGTGCTTAGGGCCATGAGCAAAATCCCCAGAAGACAAGGGAAATTTGGTGGGAAGGAGTTGCCCCTGAAGGGGCCCCTCTCTGTGCCAGAGGCCATCCTAAGTTACAGGGGACAGGTGGTGGGTGGGAAGGGACCCAGACAGTGCCAACAATCACCCTTCAAAACAGCCACTGTAGAGGAGGAGGGGTTGACAGCTCTCTAACTTAGTATTACTTTGCTTCTTTAAAAAAAAATAGTCTTTTGCGACAAAACTGTCAGTTTTGACATTAAGGTAAATATCATACTTTATAACTGAGATCCCTAAAGGAAACTGATGCTACCAGATATTGATTACAACTTCTGGCCTAATGTCTAATAAATTACAAGAGGTTCCTCACTGAAATATCACACAGCTTTAAACAACAGGTGAAGTCCAAGTCTTAGGAGTCCAGGAATGGAGTCCAGGGCTGCCTGCACCGCGGACCTGGCTCCTCAGTGTGTCAGTCCCCACAGCAGTGACAAAAGAAGGCAGGCAGGAGAGGGGAGCAGAGCAAGAAGAGGCAAAGATGATGAAGCTGGTTAGGAAGGAGGTGCTTTCAGTGATGGTCACGATTTTTTTAACCTAATAATTAAACACACAAAAAAAATCAACCTGGTTCTCTAACGTATTTGATGAACACACGCAGAAAAACCCTGAATCACAGAACCGTTATTTCAATAATGTTTAGATAATATATTGTTCAATAAACTGATGGCAGTTTTTAAGCGTAGAATGGAATGTGCTTTAATTATTTCTTTTTCTAGTTACTTGCTACCAGTGGTTGTCTGGTAAGCACAGGCAAAAGGTCCCCCCAGGGCGGATCTCTGTCACATGAGGTCGCTTGGGGCAGTGGTGTTCTGGAGCTGGCTGGACTCCCCAGAGCAGGATGTGCCGACTCTGTGCTTCAATTCCCAGCTCCAAGTCCAGTGGCGTCAGCTTGGTAGGTTGAAATTGGTCATGGTAAGAGTATTTACATCACAGAAAATGAAAAACAATATATCAGGGCTTTTTATTTTTTCAGACTTCTGGTGGGTAAACATTTGCCAATGCACCCCACTGCTTGAGGTATCCTTTC